>NW_015151262.1:108454-117332 GCF_000732505.1 Cyprinodon variegatus | reverse complement strand
TCGTTGAAGAGTCTTTATCTCTCTCTCCATGTCGTGCTTCTGGTCTTCCAGTTTTTTCACAGAATCTAAAAAAAAAAAAAAAAAAAAAAAGGATAATTTATCTTTAGAGAAAACATCGAAGGTCATCAGATATATTTTCTATCATTTTATAAAAAGCACATTCAAAATAGAAAGTTAAGTCAGACTGGCTTAGAACATTGAATATGAGCAAACAAAATCCCATTGGTTTTCTGATGATACTTTCTCAATAATTACTGGCTGACATGAGGCTGCCCTGAAACTTGATTAACACTACAGCAGCACCTTCTGCTTCCAGCCACTTACTCTCCAGATCGGAGATGATCAAGTTGTCGTGAAGTTTTAGAGCTCGGTGCTGTTCTACTTCGTCTTCCAGTTCAAAGATGGTTTCCTTCATGTCTGCTATCTCAGTCTCTTTCTCCTGTAGCTCCGCACACCGCTTCTCCAGAGCTCGTTCCTGCTCTGTAATCTGCTGCCGCGCCTGCTCCTGGAAATCTCTGTATTCACTGTCCAGCTGCAGGGAGAGCAATATTCTTCATTAGAAGAACCAAAGGTTCTTATTTGCCATCTTACAGAGCTTAACAACACTCTTCATACCTCTTTTTCCACATTTTCCTGTATTTTATTGTGATTTTTAAAAGATGGACTCACACAAAGTAGTGCAGAATTGTGAGTTTAAGGGACAACAATGCACAGTTTTTAAACTATAAGACTTATGTATGTGTTCAACGTCTTCTATGCTGTCAGATATCCACAACTCAGTAGAGAGAATGTGTTGACGGTACAAATCTGGCCTTTATTGAAGGAGGAATCCATTTTTGAAAGGAATTCCATTTAAAAATAAGCCAAGCAATAAAGCAGACCCAGAAAACACATGGATGAATGTGCTCTGTCCAGATAAGACCAAAGATGTGTCCAACACCCATGGAGGCATACAGAAACACTGCATATTATCTTGAACACACCATAATAAAACAAGGTTAGGCTTGGTTAGTTGCTAACCTTTGGCCCCACTGCAGCACTAACAAAACCCAAATAAGAAATATTTTATGTATAAGGGTTTTAGGAATGGTTATTAAGCAGTTTTTCTGCATACTTTTCTGCAATATTTGCAACCAAGAAGCAAGGCTTTAAGAGTAATTTTAATAAGCCTTCAAATAGCAGGGTATCTACCTGCCTTCATTGTCCATATTTATGGACAGGAATCACCTATATGGCCTCATTACAAACAGGTAAGTGAAGTTTTGCTGATGTTTGAGTCCAGGTGTGCCCAAGACACACCTGCAGCCAACCCCCTCATATTCCATTTCCATTTAGGTAACACATCTCAATTTAGATCTGTGTTTTCTGATTAATTTAAAGGCACATATACACAGAATTTAAAGTCTCTGTGAGTTAAGCTTTAAATTCAAGTCCTCTAACCTTGGTGAAAGTCTCCTGTAGCCGGCTGAGCTCAGCATGCACTTGTTCTAGCTCTCCCTGCATCTTTGCTGCCTTAGCTTCCGCCTCATCCTTCCCCAGCTGCACCCCCTCCAACAGTTGGCAGATGTCGTTCTTGTCCCCAGCAGTGTGCAGCGAGTACAGCTCGGCAACCCTCTGCCTCTCCTGGTCCAGCTGGGCTCTGCAGCGGTTCAGTTCTGCCTGGTCATTGCTCACCGCCACCTTGTACTCGTCCAACGTGGCTTCTAAGGCGGCACGATCCTGTCTTTCTGATTCAATGATGCGTTCCATTTGGTGGTTTCTCTCCTTCAGTGCTGCAATCATCTCCTGGGCCTCGGCATTATCCTGCTCAGCCATCTTCAGCGTGTTGGACAGATGTTGCTGCACGCCCAGCAGCTGCTCTCTCTCAAAGCGGGCATTGTCTGCCAGATCTCCGTAGCGCTGCTCCAGCTCCATGTAGCGCCCACTCTTGATGTCCTCCTCCAGCACGTAGGAGATATGATGTTCATCCAATAGAGAGCGTAGGTACTCAATCTGTCTCCCATACAGCTCTAACTTGTCACTCTGTTGGCACAAGGACTCCATGAGGATGACCTTCTCCTCACCGAGCCGTTCATTCTCTCCATTTAGTTCCTGGGTAATTTGCTGCAGATCAGCCAGCTCCTGCAGCGTGGCCTGGAGCTCCTCAGCAGTGCTGTGCTGGTTCTCCTCCATTTGGTGGATGCGCTCCGTCAAACAGGCCACTGACACCTCGCTGGCATTGCCGCTGCTGTCCCTTCGTGAGCGCTCTGTGCTTGGAGCACAGTCCGACTCGGATGATGAGGAAGCCCCAGAGGGTGCATCCAGCGCATCGTCACTGGAGGTGACAGCTTGGTAGACCTCACTGGATTCACTGTCCAGGTTGTCTGCTGAACCTCCATGCTGATGCCCCGTGAGCAGGTCCTCCAGAGACCCAGGGGCAGAGCCTTCCACTGATGACGTCAGGGTACCTGTACAGCCTCCGTCACTGTGTGCCCCGCTGGCTGACAGGTCCGGACTCAAGGAGGGGTAGCTGAACTGCTTATCTGAGCTATCCAGCCTTTGCTCCAGAGAGAAGCCCAGCGCATTTAGGCGGTCTTTCAACATGCGGTTCTCGCTCTTTAACAGGTTAAGCTCCTCTCTGATGGCTTGATTTTGCTCTTGTAAGAGAATCAAAGTGGACTCAACATCAGCGGCCGTAATTGCTGAAAATAGGGGCTTCTCTTCGTCTCCGGCCTCCTGCTCTAAAGCCTCCTTTCCCCCGAGGCCAAGCTGGGCCCTCATGTCCCTCAGCTCAGTGCGGAGGTGGAGGATCTCCACATCTTTGCTCTTTGCCAGACCCAACAAATCTTTCACTTTGGCTTCTAAAGCAACCTTATCACTGATCTGACCATCAGACTTAGACTTGCTCATGCGGCCCTCTGGTTCCACCACCGTCTGGCTCCGGGAGCGCTTTCCCGTAGTAACATCTGCAGATGTAGCCACTGATACTGACTGCTTTTTAGCAGCTGAATTACGGGATGTCCGGAGACGATCCCGTGAAGAATTGGGTTCTTTGGAAGATACTGATGTTGTACGTTTAGAAAGAGACCCTATAAAGACATATGAGGAAATATGTGAAAATTAAACTAAAGTCAACCAGAATCATGTTCATATGAATTGGACCTCAGATACCTGATGTCGTCTTTGGCTTGGTTTCTTGGTTATTTGGGCTACTTGCAATAGAGGCGGTCTTCTTGGTCTTGCTGACAGGATTCCCTCCAGCCATGGTGGCTAAAAGATCATCATTGCTTTTCACCTGAAACGGTAAAAACAACATTATCACAAAAAAGAATGAACAAAATCTAATTCAGCCATATTCACAGCATATTTTACCTTATTCAGAGGAGCTGCACTTTTGGCTGAGGACTTTCCGGCACCACCAGCATCAGATTTCCCTCGTTCTGCCCCGATTTTACTCGTCACCGGTCGGGTCGACTTCTTCATACTGAGTTCTCTGATGATGACGCATTTACAACCCCAGCTAAAACAAAAGGAAGGCTTGTGTCAAGACATCTTGATGAGGGTTCAGTTTTTTAACACATAGGAAAACTGGAAGCTGAAGCAATGAGTCACTGTTGTTTAAAAGTCACTGAAGAAATACAGCAGACAGCTCAATAAGAAAGCTGCTGAGAAGTTTAAAGCAGGGCAAGTTTATAAAACAACATCCGATGCTTTGATTGATTAAATTAAGGTTGTTCTTTATACACCTGCAAACCTGTCAAGCTATGGCTTCAAGCAGTGGCAGCACTAGACAAAATTTACAAGGGGGCGGTGTTTCTTCATGGGGAAACAACAAAAGAATAACAAAAACACACACACAAAAATAAAAAGAAACAGGGCAAGAACACATTGTCTACTATATTATGTGTATATTATGTGCCAAGGTTGAGGATTCCTGACCTATGATATGAAAACTGGGATTCTTTCTTGCAAGCTCTAAAGTAACTTTAAATGGGAAATATAAAAATAGGTCCTAGGGATGTATCAAGTCTAGTCTCTTCTTTTAGCGCATATAATAAAAAAAAAATTTTAAAATGAAGTATTACACACTAAAAACTGAAAATTATTTTCCTGGAATTTAAGATAATTATCATGAAATTTTGTTTTTAAATACAAAACTATCAGATATTGGAACTCTGATTTGAAATTAATTATTGAAAGTTTTTTTTATATATTTAAAATAATCTTTTCCATTGGCAAATTGTCTAACTTACCTGCTCAAACCAAGGGAAAATACTGATATCTTAAGAAAAATTACTTATATTTAAATTTTTCAATTCAATTCAATTCAGTTTATTCATATAGCGCAGGCATACCCAAAGTTGGTCCTCCAGGGCCGCTGTCCTGCAGGTTTTAGAGGTTTCCCTGCTCCAGTTAAGCTGATTTACATTAATAGTTGATTAACAGGTTTTGCTTAACTGCGATCATCAGAATCAGCTGTGCTAAAACAGAGAAACCTCTAAACAGGGGTAACCAATTAAAAATCAGCGGGGTCCAAATAAAGAAAACCATCAACTAGCAACGGTCAGGAGACATTTTTAATTAGCTGTTACTTTTAACAGAATTTAACACTGAAATAAAATTAGGTATTTAAAAAATAGAACATTTTTCCATTTTAAAATCTAAAGTGATTTTAAAATTTAAAGTGATTTTTTTAAGTATAGAACAACAATTTTTCAGTTCAGTTCATATAGTAACAACAATCTGTTTTTAATATATTTTAACTACAAATTAGAGCATAATTGTTTTATATTTGAAAAACTAACAATATTTATTTAAAAGATTGGATGCAAACTATTGATACTTCAACAGACCACAAAGCAGATTTCTTATCTCCATCAGAAGCCACACATGTGCTGAATGCTGATGGAGATTTTTTTTAAATCTGTCATATTAAATTAAGAATTCTTTTCTGCATGTTTTGCTCCTATGAATGTAATGATAATATTGCACATGCTCTCCTAAAGCTCCAAGGATAAGTCAGAGTGCAGCAATAAGGGAGGAACAGTGGAGGCTGTAGGCTTTGCTTTGCAGGAGGTCTGGAGCGCTGCGGGGTGGAGCGGTGACGGAGGATGTGGGATTTCGGGGTAAGAGGAGAAGCGGCGGGAAGTGATTTTTAGACACTGTTGTCAGACAAAATGTGGTCATTTATAAATGTTTTAAATCAGGTTGGGTCTGGATTAGCCAGCTAATCCATGACCTCTGTTCTAAAACCTGCAGGACAGCGGCCCTCCAGGACTGACTTTGGGGATGCCTAATATAGCGCATCTTAATGCACTTTACAGAGACAATTCAACCAGATCATACAGTATAATGTGTTCAAAGTTTTCTATCTAAACCAGCTGAGTGCATCGACTCATTGACAGCGATTCCTCACACCAAGCATGCTTGTAGCGACAGTGGAGAGGAAAAACCCCATTTAACAGGAAGAAACCTCCAGCAGAACCAGGGTCGATGCGAGTGGCCTTTGAACTGGGGTTCAAAGAGATAATAGTAGTATATGTATATGTTTGTAGTTCCGGGACTGTAATAGGAGCCAGCACCAGGTATACAGGGGTACTGGTCCTGGCTGGCCCCTGTCTATGCTGCCAGACCAAACAAAGTGAGCTTAATCCAGACACAGGGCAAGTAGGCCACAAGAGTATTTGAGCCACACTAAGACTTGTTTTAAATTAAGTGAACAGAGTGGAAATTAGCTATCTAGCCTGCCATTAGAGGGTGCCACTGCTGCAGCTACTGAGATGTATCGTGTTCACTTCATGTTCTGACTGATGAGTAGCATGCTGTTCAGGCTATCTCCGTCTAAATTTTTATTTTCTTTTTCTGTGATATCTCTGTATCTAAGCAACTAATTTTCCAAAAACCCTTTTAAACATAGCTCCTTCTGCTGGTGAAGATTTCCAGTCATTCCACAAAAGTCAAAAGAAAATCCACTGGACTTTTTTTCCAAGTTTGAAGACGTTTTGCTTCCAAACCAGGCCACTGACACTGAGGCTGGCAGCATGTCTTCGAATGCAAAAACAGAGAAGAAAAAAAAACAGTTTTATCTACCGACTAAAGAATGACAAAGCATCAAGCTTATTGCAGTTGTCAATTATAATAAGAACCTCATTCTAAAACTTGAACTGAACCAGGTAAAAAACTAACCAATATTTATTTCAAATCCGTTTTAGATTATCAACATTAGATTCAATGCAACACCAGGAGATACGATTCCTTCCCTAATAAACAGAAAGGAAGCGATCACAGTGTTCATTCTGGCTGGGATAGTTTGACAAAACAATAATGAAAGATATTCTTATATTCTAATGCCACAAAAAGTAAAAAGAGTAAATTAGGATACAACAGAAAACAAATTGCTTGAACAGCAAATATTTTGGAGATGTGTCAAAAGGAAAAGGTGAACCGAAATATTTTACTGGGCACAGGAAGCAAAGCTTCAATCTGCATGCAAGTCAGTGCTGTGTTGTTTTCTACTCTCCAAAAACTGTATGTTTGGATATGGTTAGAAAAAATAATCAGGCCTTAAATCAGGCTGGCCAATATATCTCCAGCAGGCTAATATATTTCACATTTTTTTATGTCAACATTCCATCCAAGCAGATTTTGATTTTTTTACAGTAAATAAGCACTTTCTAAAAAATTAATACTTTGCATAATTCATTCCCGACATTTTAGTTCAGGTGCCTCTGTCATCCTACATCTAGTGGGGTCCTCTTTGAATATTCAAAACACATCGTTTTTCAGGCTCATTATTTCAGTCAAACATCAGAGACCCAAGCAGAGATTTACTGTAGCTGCTGGGAGGTTCCAGTTCTCCAGTGCTAGTTGATAAAATAACCTAAAGTGAATATGAAGCAGCAAACGTAGGGTAAGCAGAAAGTCTTGCAACTGGAAGCTTTCATGTTTTTTTTCCAAGTACCTCCAGAGACCATTTAAATATTTTAGGGCTGCAACTAACAATTATTTTGCCAATCAATTAATCTGTTCATTATTTTTTCATTTAATCCACTAACAATCAAATAGCCAAAAGTTCCTTATAGAAGAATTTTAAAGGAAATTAAACCAGGTGAAACCAAAACTTTTCCAATTGAAGAGTTCTGGATAGAGAATATTGCTGCAAAATGCAAAATATAATTTTTACACTTTTGGTATGGTCACCGCTCTAACTAGGCTTCTCTGTTAGCTAAAGGCATGATTTATAGTCTCTATACTGCAGTTAACAATGGATTGATTACTAAATTATTGATGATGATTGATTGATGATTATTTCAATAATAGATTTATCTGATTGTTTCAGCATTAGAATAGTTAGGAAGGTTTTTTTTGAGAAACAGTATATTCATTTCTGGAGAAGCCACAAGGATCAACAGCTTAGGTAGGAGAATCTGTTTACATCATTGTTGCTAATATTATGCACCTAAGCGTCTATTTTATGGTCAAAGTGGAATTTCTTTGGGCTGTGAAACCGAAAACCGCCCAGAACTTTTTCCCAGATATAAAATCAGAGGTTATATAGTGGAGTTTACGTCTTAAAAACATTAAGTTTAACTTTGCTACAAAGCAGAACTGATTCTGTGTCTGGAAAAAAAAAGACATTTTCTTTAACTATGTAGGTTATAAACAGACATTAAGAATTGCAAATATCACAAGTACTGCAGCAAGAAGAAGCTGAGCTATAAGAACAACCAAAAACAGGTGGGAAGGAGTCAGAATCACCAGAACGACACTGGGACAGACAGCAGATAAATGGGTCTGATGAAGATACATGGCTGATGATTATTTGAGTGAAGCTTTTGTTGGCAAGAATGAAGAAGTCTAAAACTGCATTTACAAGCCTGTTAAAGGCACCAGTTGTTGTTCTTGCAGATGTTTAGCTAAAGAAAATATGAACTTCAATTCTAAAGTGTAGAAAATTTCCCAAAACATACTTATCTGCTGAATACAATATGGTGCCTTAAGCTCATATTTTGGAACCTTCTGGCCGTGTACCCTGACTTGATCCCAAGTTAGCATACTTAGGCTTCCATGCACACACACACAAACCATCAAAACAAAGAGGAAAAGTACTGACATTTGCACTCAACGAATAGCCAGTTCTCCGAATAGCTGAATGCATGTCAAAGCAGATGTCTGAAATTGAGCTGCTAGGTGGAGCGCGGCCCTTTTGATTCGGCCTGAAAAAACATGGGAGTGATCGCGGGGGACCAACAGAGCAGATAAATGAGACACAGTCAGCAGGCTTCTCCCTTCCCACACAGCCTAAAACTATGCTTCCTTCATTACCCTGCAGATAACTGATCCATAACTGCCATGTCCACTTCATGCTAATGGTGTTTCACTGTAAACCTCTGCAGTGTAAGGCATTGTTTAGATTGGACCTACAGAATCAGAATCAAACATACTTTAATAATCCCAGAGGGAAATTAGCAGGCATCAGGAAGTGCCAATTTTAATGAAGAAATTAAAAAAAATTATAATTTGAGAAAGCAATTAAAAGATCGAGCAACAGTGCTACAGCTGCAAGGAGAGGAAGATGGCGAAGGTAAAGATCGCTGCTTGAGTATCTGCGGAAGTTTCTATGCAGTCACCTATGACAGCCTGTTTCAACATTTATAAAAAGCACTCTCCTCTCTATTGTTCCATTTTTACATCACTAAAATAGGATTCTTCCTGGTCAAAAATCACATTCCTATTCAGAACTGTAATAAAAGATTTACTAAATTATTATTTTGCAGCAGAAACTGAATTTAACAAAGTAAGAAAACAAAATTGGGATAGTAAGAACTAAGTTTTATATTTATAAAATGTGTAAACAATTGTATATATATATATATATATATATATATATATATATATA
>NW_015151262.1:80577-108355 GCF_000732505.1 Cyprinodon variegatus | reverse complement strand
ATGTATTTATGATATCTGAATATCAGTCAAACTAATGCATATCAAAATGGCCTGCCATAGTCTGCTGAATCCAGGATAACATCACTGGGAAAACTAGTTTATGGCTTGAATGGTAGTGGATTAATGTAACACGTAGCCAACATTTCGTAGGAACCAGTCAGCTACTCGTTGTGACAGGTTAGAGACGTGCAGCCCAGACTAAGTTTTTTTTTTCAGTAAGAATGGAATACTGAGAAAAAATGTTGACAAAGGATGAAACAAGGAATGCTCTGAAGAGGTTTTTAGGTGACTTTTCAAAAAGCTGTCTTAATTTATCCCTAGAAGGACTATTCAGCATCCTCCATTACCTCAAGGGCAGACACTGGTCAGTGCCTGCCTCTCCCCAGCACGGGTGCTCTCTGCACAATTAAAGGTAAGTACAGCGAAATCCTAATGTGATCCTCTCAATGATTAGCCTAATAAACCAGACTATGTGTGAGATTACCTGTGCAATTTAGTCTGGCCCCGATGAATGAGACATCGGAAGATTGTTGATAAGAACAACCCGTTGTCTTTAAAACCGCCGTCTGTGCCTATTGGCTACGCTCTGACCAACGAGCGCAACTGACTGTGGTTAAATAAAATTAAAAATGAATGAGCGTAGAGCCCTTTTCTGCTCACGATTCAACGAAAACCCAAAGTCTAATCCTTACAAAGCTGAGTCAAACGAGAACTGTTCAATAGTTGTCATCTTCCTTGTTGTGCTTTCTTCAGCGTGGCGCAGCTTTGTCGTCACGCCCTCAAAACCCCGACCGATTTGCATCCAAATATTCAAAACATATCTCTGCGTTATGATTAGCCAGCCAGTTCTAGGGCCTGGGGCATTGATAGAGGGTAGACCAACTCACAGCCAAAAATGATTTTGGCCGCTGACGGGTGGGGCAAGTTTACCAGGCTAACCTATGATTAGAAGCACACTACTCCTTTCTGTGCTTCCAGGGCTTTTTCAAAATTCATGGTCTCTTCAAGCCGATTGGAAGGTTTGGCATAGAGAACAATTTAGCAGCAGTCTTTAATGTTATGTTTAACCCATGCCTTTATTATGAAGTGTCGACAACGAAATATTAATGGGAAATGCTTTGTAGTTGCCAGGGGTAACACCCGGGAAGTGATTAACTAAAAATGTGAAACAATCATTCCTCAGACTAAATTCTAATAAAGGTTAAATTCAGTATAAGCAAAGGAATGCCATATTATGTTATGCAGTAACATATTTAGAAAAGGAGCGCAACACCAAGTTCTGGTCAAATGGTGAAGTCCTCCACCTAACTTAAAAAATGCTAAAAACTAAAACAGCACAAGCAACAGTTTTGATTGCACACATCTGCACTTAAGTAAAACCAACCAAAGTAGGCTACTTCCTTAATGGGAGGATGGTGACCTCTGGATGACCAAAAACAATCTTTATCATCTCTGAAACAAAAGTGGGCACAACTTATGTTTTAATCATTTTTAATGGCTATTTCGACTTCATAAACTTTTACAAACGGAGCACAAAATCTTCAGTCAAATTTTCTGAGGGTTTTTTTTCACGTGGGTGGGATGTCAACTTCGCTACAGCTTCTCTCATTTGATGACGCTGCCCGCGGTGTAAACACTGTCTATCTGAATGGAACAGCGTTGAACTCCTTAAGAACCGAAGCAAAACGAATAACTCGCTAATCTTCACTGGTGCACACATTATGTGGAAAGAAAACGGGGTCACTCCTGGTATAGTAAACCACTGGGTAACCCTAAATAAAGGATATAACCATCAGCTACAGTATGTAGTTCTCCCGCGAGGCAGGATCTTATCAACTTCCTGTTTGTTTTACAGCTTTCAAAACAAAAGCATGAAGCGAGACACGTAAGCAAACTTGGGAATACATTTTCCATAAAGTATAACAGTAACGTCTAACTATAATATACAAATACAATAAAAGCATAAATGACAATTATATAGCACATAGTACGTAGGCACTATGACTAGCAGCTAAAAACCATTTACACCACCTTTCAATGTTAAGTTTTAAACTAATTTTACAGCAAAGATCAACAAAGGGTTCAACCAGGCTGCCTTCAAGGCATAGTTGGAATTCCACAATAGATCTCATACTCCACATACAACTCATGGTGAAGCTACGTGACAATATCACGCACTTATTCTGAAATTCTTCAGCATTACTCAAAAATGAATTAGCTAACTTGACAGCTGAACCAAGAACCCCTCTAATAGATAATAATCAATGTTTCTTGTTTTATAAAAGCTACAGACATGAAACCAGGGTGTTGTAATAAATTTTGTTGAATTTTACAGCTGGGATTTGGTTCTTATTTTAAGTTAGTTAGAGAACTTTTGGTGGTTAATGCTAATATTATGCTAGCATGGCTAGCATAGCCAGGGCTAAAAGACAGGCTTCTTGACAGCAAACTGATAAAAATTGAAAACCATACCTTTGGTCGTTCTAATCTTTTCAACTTCAAACTTTGATTAAGGCCTGATGGAGATCCATTAACAGCTCCGGACAGTCAACAGATCCAGCAACTGGAGAAGGCAGCATCGGTGTTTCGGCTGTTTTTTTCTTCTGACCCCCTCCCCTCCCTTCCCGTCCCTGGTTTCATCAGCTCAGCATCAGACTGCACAGGAGGGGCTCAAACACCATTATCATAAAGCCTGACAAAGTTCAGGCTAATTAAAATGTACTAAATCAAGGACAGAGTAAGACCAAAAATAAATAGAAATAAACGTAAAACTATAATTTATTTATGAACCTAATACTAAAATACTAAAGACAAAATATAATAAAATACTAAAGACTAAGGTATGAAAATAGAGAATTTGTCGTTTTAAGGTATTTTTTGTGTGGCAATACTTCTCTGCAATAAATCCACCATGGCAGTGTATTTTTTCCTGAAACAGGTGCCACATTTGTAAGGAAAATGCATGTGGGTTTCCCTGTTCAGTATAAAAAGAAAAAAAAACCTTTTATGCTCCAACTGCATTTGGTGGAGGCATTGTGATAGTGTGAATAAGCCTCTCCAAAAACAAGTTCTTATATCATTAACAGAGGTGTCAAGTAACGAAGCACAAATATTTTGTTACTATACTTAAGTACATTTTTTAGGTATCTATACTTTACTCCATTACTTATTTTTCTTCCTACTTCTGACTTCTACTCATTACATTTTCACACATCTGTACTTTCTATTCCTTACATTTTAAAACAAATGTTACTCATTACTCTTGGCCTCGGTTTAATGTTTATAAATATTTGCAGATCATTGGCTCCATCCACATCTAGTGAAAACTAGTGTAACTGGATGAGTCATTTAACGCAAACACTCATTGGTTAGCCAATGGAAATCATCAGAAGCAAGCAGGTGTTCTTCACACTGCAAAAGCGAATTGTCTATGCCATGCTACAATGCTGGATTCAGAAAAACACTAAATGTCTTAAAGGTCAGACACAGGCGAGAGCGTATCAGAGATGGAGACGGAGACCAAGAAGACCTCCCTCATCCTTGGCCCTATCTCAAATCATTTTTCGAAATAGTCAAAAAATTGAGCTTTCAATTCATATAGTGGCATCTGACAGTTTTTTTAAGGTTACTTTAT
The DNA here is from genome assembly GCF_000732505.1 of Cyprinodon variegatus. Classification (NCBI taxonomy): domain Eukaryota; kingdom Metazoa; phylum Chordata; class Actinopteri; order Cyprinodontiformes; family Cyprinodontidae; genus Cyprinodon; species Cyprinodon variegatus. The sequence goes on along the minus strand of NW_015151262.1, from coordinate 104,721 downwards.
AATTTTATACTTTAAGTAGTTGTTGGAGCACATAGTTTTTCACTTTTACTTGAGTAAAGAGATCAAGTTGATACTTCAATTTTTACCAGAATGTTTTTAAACTAGTATCTATACTTCTACTTAAGTAACAAATGTGTGCACTTTTGACACCACTGATCAGTAATGACCAAAATATAACAATGGAGGGAAAATCCTAGATGAGCTTCCCAAACCAAAGGTCATTTTAATATTTCAACTCCTTTTAACCAAAATTTGTCTGCCAATATACCAGTGCCTGCAGTTCTGACCTCCCTTGTTCGGAGCACTGGTGTGAACAGTTGTGGGGTTATCTTCATTCCAGGGTGACCAATGCAACCACTCTGGTTGTGTTGCAACAAATGCTAATTGTGGAATGTAGGAAATACCATAGCAATTGTGATCAAGCTGGTTTCCAGGAGGAGGAGGAGGTGTCGGGATGTTGTACGTGTGTACCCTTTTTCCCAAGCACTACTGAGGACCATGTTTGAACAATAAGTCTGGTTTCCTATATGTCTCCAGTCTTCAAAGTTGAATCATCTAATCTGGGACAGAATAAGCTTTTTTCTAAGCTATTTGATGATGACGGTGGAATATGAACAATTTTTATAAACAAAACCCACATTTTTAGATCTTTGGCTCAACCAACGGATGAATTTTATGGAATTACTATTCCAGAGAAAAAGTATAACTTTGTAGTGTGGTGAATTTTATGCCTACATTTGGACTTGAAGGGAATGGGAGTGACTGCTTGTCCTTTCAATTTTATTGGAAGGGGAGGACAAATCATCCATATTAAGACAATAGGAGACCTGAAACATTTCAGCTAGTTTGCAATGAATCTAAAATATATGTATGTTCATGTTTGATCATTACAATATGGAAAAATAATAAACTTTATCACAATATGCTAATATTTTGAGAAGGACCTGTATAAGGGGCTGGATTTGCAAAAAGTTCTTGAGTGCTTGTTTTTTCTTAGTAAGCAATAGCTTCAGATCACTTGGGATTGGTCACGCTCAGTCATTTCATTGATGTCTTCTCCATTTGGCTGACACAGTGCATCCCAGTCTTTAGTCTCAATATAACCTTGCAGGGCTTCTTCAGCTTCCCGTGACCATCTTCTTGCTGCTCTTTTTAATGCAGGTTGTCTCTTATAAAGAGGCTTGCGGTCGGAGCACAGTAAAAAAAGACTGTGATCTGAATTTCCCAGGAAAAGGTCAAAATATGGCCAAAAACCAACTGCCACAACAGTTCAACATCTTGGCACTAGTGACAAATTCAATTCAGTTTCGATTCAGTTTATTTATGTAATGCCAATTCAACAACACGTCATTTCAAGGCAATTTACAAAGAAAATTCACCCTGATGATAAAGTCAGATTGTTTGCTGGTTGCGTTTATTCATTGACTCAAAAGTAATCTCTTGTTCACAAGCACTACCAACCTACCGCCGTTGAGTTTTCCAGTCTTCTTTAAATCTCTGTCTGCTGGTATGGTCGGAAAGCAGAGACACTGGAATCTGAGATTCTGCAGACACGTTTCAGTAAAACACATAATACATGCTGCATTGCCGATATTCTAACAGGTTTCTTGCTAGGGTTTGGAGCTCATCTAACTGTTTCCTAAAGATCTCACATTGCCCACAATGACTGATTAAATAGGTGGTTTAAATTTGTTGTTCCTCACTCTCCTCCTTGCATCCATGGCACCTCCTTTTCAACTCAGCTGGTACTTGCGGAAGTACTGTAGCTGAAGTATTATTTAAGCTTTGGACATGTTAATTAGCTGCCACTGGGTGTAAAAAAAAAAGTAATTTGCTATGGTTGCGCATTATAATCCAAAAAGGTGAAAAAAGTCTGTAAAAATCCTTCCAATTTCACAGCATTCAAGCCAGAGGCTTAAACATCAGGAAAATAAAAACCTGATCCAAAAATGGAGGAACTAATGTTCTCATAGCCAAACTAGCTGAGTTTTAGTCTGTTTGGGTGAGTGTCTGACTACAGCAGGGGTGTCAAACTGGTTCCAGAAATGGCTGTGTGGCTGCTGGTTTTCTTTCCACCCAAGCAGTTGCACACCAGACTCCATTCATCCCATCAAGTCATCAGGTTAAGACTAGACTCACTTTGATGAGATGAATGGAGTCTGGTGTGCTACTGCTTGGTTGGAAAGAAAACCAGCAGCCACACGGCCCTTTCTGGAACCAGTTTGACACCTGTGCACTACAGAGAGACGATTGCCTTCACTCCTTTAGGAAATAAACCTTTTTTCTTTAGGCTGTTTCAAATTTACTCTTCCTGTATATTTATCCTGATTGAAGTAGGACAAGCAGTGCATTGCCTGGCCCAACACACAGGCCCCTTTCCTGGACTTCAGCGGCTTAAACCAAGTTTAAATCTTGTAGAGGGCCTCTTGCAATCCACAGGGCTGTCCCCCACAACACAGACTGATTCCTTCCTATCATGTACCATGGAGCTACCATACCCGACGTTCACTCTAAGGCACAGGTTGCTTCAGTTGTGGCCTTATAGAAGCATATGAGCAGCTGAGAAGAGAGTCAAGTGCAATTCAATTTCCTGAGAAAGATGAGCCATTTTTGGGGCATTCTTTATTAGGTAGGAAGTTGTTCTCAGTTCAGTAGAGGTCAAAGGAAATGTGAATAGCCACTAACCTTCTGATGTCCACATGCTTCACAACTACATGCAGAGAGGAGCATGTTCAATCTGAATCTCCTGTATCCAGTTTGAACTCCTTGGTCTTACTTGTGTTCAGGATAAAGGTATCCCTGGAGCACCAGTGTCAGGCTTTGTGTCTCTTCTCTGTCTGGGGTCACGTCACTGTTGGGTATGAACAACATCATGTATGCTTTGTAGATAGCAAAACAGTCGTGTCAAGGGAGCAAAGATGGAAGGACTGCAAACACTGCCTTGTGGTAAGCCAGTGTTAAGAGTGTCGGGATATATTGCCAAAATGGAGCCCAAATCAATTGGATGAACCATTTCAAACCATCCCCCTTTCTTTGCACAAAGAGAACAAAGAACGTCTGGAAACTTCCAGCCAAAGAAAAAGTCAGCTCACGCATGGACCAATCAGCTGACTAGCAGGCTGAAACTTCAACAGGAAATACGCCTACGACATTCAGGGTTTAAAAGTCAGAGCGCGAGATCAATCGGCCTCTTCCCCCTGGGTTACCACACCTGTAAGGAGAGACCAGTTTCACGTGAAATGCTAAAAGAAAGCTCACTGGAAGTAGCTTTTGTTTTCCTGCATCAAAAGTTACGAATCGCAGTGTCACATCGTGCATACAGTAGCACCCGCTGAACTGGGTGAGACAGGGATTCTCCAGAGCTGAACGCTGTGTGAATTTTCCCCCTTTGTGAGGACTTAGCTACAGACATCACGGCCTATCGGCAGGGGGAAGCAAGTCCTCTGCTGTAGCATCAAACCGACTTAACTGGCTTTTTCAAGAACAGACCCTTGGTGAGACGGACCCCTCATGGATCTGAGATTGAACCGTGTGCCCCCTTCCTCCTCCCCCCGCTTCCTTCCCGGACTAGAAGATGTCTCAAAGTAAAATCCATCTACTTTCCTTTTTGATGCTTTATTGAGGTGCTGCGCTCGGGTGAAAGACAAGCAGATAGAAGTTTGAATTAATGCTGATTTTATTCTGTGTTGGTTATAAGAACTTTGGTTTAACGGTTGAAATAAGTGAGTTGTTAAAGCTGCAAGTGATATTTCTGTCTTCCTTGCCTTCTATCCTCCTTTCCTTCTTTTTCTGCTTTAAGGTAGTTTATAGAGAGTTTGCTCACATTCAACCACATGTAGTCACGTGGTTAAGGCCCATTGTTGGAAGCTGTTCCCCCCTCCTCCTACCTTTCATCATATGAAAATGGGGGTCTCACACAAACACACACACACACACACACACACACACAGCACTGTCTATGCCGCTTTGCTGAACGAACTTCTGCTGCTGTTGTTAATGCATTTTAACCATTTATCATTTTAAGCTGAATGTATTTTATGTTGTTTTAATTACACCGTTGTTATTATCATACCTGCTGGTATTCCAAATGGACATTATTGAATGTATTACCATCTGGCCTATCTTGGACAATCTCAGAAGCCAGTTAAACGGACTCTTGGGGTGTTACTCCTTTTCTTTCAAACTAGTCATTTAGTCTATCTTGTGTTTGTTTATTTTCTAATAGCGTGTAGCGTTTGCATAGATGTTAGATTTCTGTAATCCTGAATTATGAGAATAAAGACGTCATTGTTTAACTTGCAGTGGTTTGTGATTCATATATATATATATACATACCCGGATGGTTTATCACTCAGGCCAGATCCACCCTGTTTTGGTAATAGTGTGAATAAACAAAGACAAATAGTTCTTTGATAATTAATAGCTCCTCTGATAACCTAGCCTAGGTCACTAAATTGGTGGATACCTGGATTTTAGCAGCCGGTCCAGGAACCATCAAGAAGGGAAAGGCATAAACCCTGGTAAGTAGGCAAATTAGAGCTACAATTATTCAACTAAGAACACTTCACCTCTGATTTTGAATAAGTTAAATAATTAACTATAACTCCAGTTCTGGTTAATCATTTATTCATTATCTGCAGGATATCATTTTGCACAACAAGAGTCAGAGGATTTTCATGAGCCTTTTTTAAAAGGCCTGCCCTCTCCACTTAAAAAAAAAATGTGTGCGTGAGGACATGCACGAGTCCATTTCTCCTTGTGCACGCTCTGTTTAAAAGTTGTTGTTCTCATAGCTCATACAAGCTTACTGTGCCCGAATGTCCGCCCTAATCCCTGAATCCCTCAATTACTATGTAGAGCAGGGACTATATACATGTAGTTGACTTTATAGGAAACTCAGTTAACTGACCGTACGGACAGATGATCACAGCGTTTTGCTCCGTTGGTCACGTAAGTCCTCCTCCATTGCGCGGAGACTGCGCCATCGTTGTTATTATTCGCCGCTGTCAGGCAGTGACAGGGGGGCTCCTGTGACAGCAAATCCAATAATGCTTTGCGAGGAGAGCTCTCCATGAAAAGCAAGGATATATCTGTCTCTTCTGAGGCCTTTTCATTCTTCTCATACACTTTTTCTTTGGCCATTTTAACTGCGGTGACAAAGATGAGCTTCAATGACTGTCTGAAACCATAGATTACCAGATAAATACGCCTAAAAGTGCGCATGCGCAGAAAAAGATGGCTACTGGGACCACCACGTAGGACGGCTTTAAGTAAACATATCATCAGAATGTTTGACAATTAGGATGACCACTTATTTTGATGATCCACCTGGAAATGAAAGATTATCCTCTATACCTTTAAGTCCATAAAATGCATCCTTACATCAGATGCTGCAGATGAGTCAGAACTGTGTGAAATGTTAATGAAACATTATCATTAGTCGAGCAATTCTACATGTAAACAAACTGCAGGCTGTCAAGGTACTTTGGACATTGGGAGGAACCTCTAAAAGCACTTGATGACTGGGATATGAGCAACAGAACAGTACTCACTGAGGGAAATGTTTTGTTTTTTGGGTACAGGCACAGCGATGGAGAACTTTAAGCAAATATGAACCATGGAAAGCACCAGGTGGAGGTTGAGGCTTCACAGGGAAAAAATCCTGCAAATTGATCAGGACTTGATTTTAGGATCCAACCTGACACCATCTCTGGACCTGCAGCTTTTTTGATGTTCATCTTCCTTAAGGTGGAGATCACTTGATGCAGCTCTTAGATGAGCTAAGTGTTCTTTCTGGCGCTTTCAGGGATGGAACATAGAAAGAAGCAGTTCAAGGCATCAGGCAGAGCTGGATGATGCCTGAGAAGGATGTTGCTTTGCCTGCTTTTTCAGTTCTCTTCAGTCCCTTCTCTCCAGATCAGGACACAGGCCAGTCTGTGTCCTGATCTGTTAAATGCATGCCAACCATTTAGCAGGGGCCACACTGCATTCTACCCATGGGTTCCAGTTAAGAAAAACATTTCCTTCATAGTAAGCCTGCATTGGTGAAGACATGATTACAGGACAAGCATCTTATTTCAACACTTATACTCTGTGTGCTAAGCCCCTTGGATTCAGCTAAATGCATAAAAAATATATATATTTCTTTCTTACTTCAATAGATTACATATTTGATTTACTGTAAATATAAAAGGATTATTTGTGGTTAATAAAAAAAATTATGGTCTCTGAGGATCATGGTTCAAAAGTGTGGTGATCAGTCAGTCAGCCTACCGATTTTGGCTAGGAACTGCTACCATATATTGGTGGAAATTGACAGTAATTTTAGAGGAGAGAGTTGACACTTATATTATTTTATTATGGGTTCAGGCCTAAATGTTCTCCACAGTGTTGTTTATTCATTAATTCAGAAAAAATTAAAATAAAATTTAGAAGTTTTTATTTACATAAATCAAACATACTGTACAATAGAAATCTATAAGCATCACTAAGAAACATTGCTTGACTTGAATCAGGAACTTTTAAGGTTACAGTTTTTGTTTTAACTATTTGTAAAGAGCTGGAATAAAACCTGCAAGCACAGGGTGTACACAATCCCCAACATTGCTAGGGTGGTTTGAGGGAACTGCTGCATTTCGATTGTCCTACAGATAAATATTTAGTGTTTGCAGATAGTGCTCTTATTTCTACAGCTGTGGCAGACTACGAAGGAATGCACAAAGCAATATAAGAAGTTTAGCTGAATACATTTTTTAGACAAAATCTGAGAAAGTGAACACTGTTATGGACTGTGGACAAAAAGAGAGACATGTAATCGAAAATATATAAAGCATGGTACACATTCTATGTTAGGCTGAGTTTGGGTAGATTTCCTGGAATGATTCGCCTTAAAACTCTATGTACCAGTAAAATGATACTGTAGCTCATCTGAGCACTGAAAAACAAAGCAGGAAAACGATAGTTTTAAACAAAACAAAACCTCCACTGGTTAATTCAACATGCCTGCATGTTGACATGTGCTGAGTAGAGTTGTAGTTCTTATACAGTTTAAAACGTGTAAACAAATGAGGAAAAGAAAAGCTCTAGCTCTATTGGTCATTATCTGGAAAAAACATTGGCACAGGTGAATCTAAACTGTTTTTGGAGGGAGGTTGGGGAAAATCTATCTTGATCCAACCATCCACAGCAACAGATAAATCAGATAAATTTCAGACATATAAACAAAACTCCAGTGTAAATTTGGAGATAAACTGCATAAAACAGTGTGAGGGAATAAAACAAAGAACTGTAAATAGTTCTTCCTTAGCTAAATTAAATAAAAATGGAATTATATATTTCACTTATAAATCTTCAGGGAAGTCTTTTACTGACACAGCAGAATGACATAAACAGAGCATGTTTGATAATGGTGTCTTCCAGTTTTCTAGAGGGTAGTGGTGCCTCCTGCTGGCTAACAAAAGTAAATGCAAGGCTGCACAAAACAGGCTGATACTCCTTCTGTAGATCATTATGAGAAAGTTCCTTCCGGTTCCTGTCATACTTCTGTGGAAAACAGGAGACTTTGTCTCTTGCTGTCAGGGGCTGGAATGCTCTCCAACTGGAGGAAGTAGAGAAGGACTTGGACCTTAAAAGAAAACACACAACATGTACAAATACTCCAAATCTAACACTAACTTGTTTTGCTATTTTAGTATGGATTGTACCTGAGCCATAACCTCAAGGGACCAGCAGTCATTCATGGAGATGGGTTGGGAACTCGATGGGATTTTGCTGTCTTTTTCAGAAGGTCGAAGCAAAGTGGGTCCAAAAACAGTGGCCAAGTTGTGCAAAGACATTTTGTTGACACTCTCATTTTCAGTCACCCTGTAAAAAAGAGCCATCATCAGAAAATTCAAAATATGGAACATAGTGAATTACAGTAAGAATTTATATTGCCTTTTAAAGTGGATTTTAGAACCCATATTACTGACAAAACATTACCTATAAAGCCAGAGCAATTAAAACAGGAAGTTACAACCAAATAAAGATGATGACATTTAGTTGTGAGGTACCTTCATGTGCCGTTCTACAGCTGTAAACCATGAATGGACAGTTTTCCTCACAAAATATCTTAAAAACAGACCAGGTAGGATATTTTTACTGACACATCAAAAACAGTATTTTGGAAACTGCTTATGAGCATTAGGTTTTAGTAAAGAAATTATATTCTTTTACAGAAGAGTTTACTTTTCTTGTGTCCTTACTTGGGTTTGGTGCTGAGAATGGATTGGAACCAGAACTAAGACCACAATTTACCTGAAATCTTTCAAATTTTTGTGTTTTGGATTCCAGTTTGAATGAAAGAAGAGGCCACAGAATACCAACAAGGAAAAAAATTGCACAGCTCCATGTATGTGTGCAGCAGCATCTGAAAGTACTGCATATCTCTGATTAAAGAAGCAACCAGCTGACTCAGAGCTACGCTTGCAACATGATAAAATTGGGCAAAAACTGTGCACAACCGACATGATGCCTCTGGACTTGTGATGAAAGCAACTCTTCTTTGATGCCCTGTGACATTGCAGTGCTTAGGTATTTATCCCTACTGGATTCATTTCCCCTGCATTAGTTGCACTTTTACATAATGTTTTAACTGTATAAAAACAAGTTTTTATTCATGGTTACCTTCGCCAATGAGGTTGTTTTTAGGGGAATTTTTGTGTTTGTTTGTCTGTCCAACCGTCTGAGTACAGGATAACTTGAAAAGTTATGAATAGATTTTTACCAAAGGTTCACTTCAGTCCCAATCCATTAAATTTTGGTGACGATCCACATCTTAATCCAGATGCAGGATGTGTTTAAAGGATTCTTGGACATTATTAGGCAGAATAACCAGTTCCCCATGGACAAAAAAAAGTCCAGAAGTATTATACCCAAGTCTAACTGATTGGAATTGAGGTGCAGTGAACAACACTGAGCCACCACAGCAGTCAGAATCAGGTTACCCAAACTGGCCGTTTGGAAGGAAATCCAAAAGACAAGCAGTAGAACGTAAGGGTGAGAAGATTAAACAAATAAAGAATTCGCCATCCCATATGTTGCTGGATTCTCTGAAAAACTCAAGAGGATTTTCTCCAAGATCAAAATCCTAGTACATTTCAAACCTAAAGACAAAACCCCCAGACCTAAGGTGAGCGGAGTGGTGTATCCAGTTCCTGCAGTAAGGAATGCTCTGATCTTTATATTGGAGAAACCAAACAACCTCTCCACAGAGAGAGGTTGTTTCGAGAGCTACCTCTTCCAGACAAGACTAGGCGGTACATCTACACCTTATGGACAAAGGACATTCTTTTGAGGACCAGAATGTTCACATTTTGGACAAATAAAAGGTGGTTTGAAAGGGATGCGAAGAAGGCCATTTATGTTGAGAGAGAAAAACCAACCTTTAAACAGAGGGGGTGGATCAGGTTTCAGTTCTCAAAAACCTACAACGCAGTGATAGATTTGATTCCTTCCTGCTATCATCTTAATCCTCATGGCCATGCAGGGAACCAAAATATCTCGCCTGGTCAGCCAGGACAACAATGGCCCTGATGACTCCCATTTTCAGAGGCATAGGCCAGTATCGGGCATTGCGGCTGACAAAGACCTCAATGACTCCCCAATTACTGAGGGGTGGACCTGTTTTCCTGGTTCAATTTGCATGTTTTCTAAGCCACAACAAGGCTTTGTTGGGATATCTTAAAAAGTTTGGAATTAAACGCTAATTGAAAAAGCCTTCTGGATGGGAAGTGAAACGTCTTCAGTAGTTGTTTTTTTTAACCATTTTAACTTTTTTGAAATTGTGAAACAAAATGACATAAAATTGACAGAGTTCATAAGTTGAATATCTATAAACTTGATGAAAATGTCCCTCTGATAATTTGTAGTTAATGAAATAAAAATATAAATTTTAATTCCAGTAAGAAGTTCTGATTAATTCATCCAGACCAGGCTTTTAGCTAGCAATGTCTACAGGCCTACATTGTACTCCCTTTGCTTAAAAAAAGTGACAAATTGTACACCCTGTTTTTGAGATGCACAGCTTTGGTATGCCCTTATTTTCCCCCGGAAGCTTATCTCAAATGTTCAAAATTTCAAAAGCAGCAAATGCAGGGGCATTATGCTATGTTGACACAGGACGCAATTGGGCAGCAGAAGCAGCTGCTTTAGATGTAAACTTTATGGCATCAAAGTGCATCAACAGGTCCTGCAGGGCTTCTAGAGCAGCAGGAGCACTGCAACTTAATGCATCTGAAACAGTGCCTCATGCTCTCTCAACATCTGACGCGCATGACGTGCTTCACAAGCATCAAATATAGCAAAGCCACTCTCTGCCACTGAACACCCGAGCAGCAGGAGCATCAGACGCATCTGGACACACCTTACTGGATGCCCTTCAGAAGCGTCAAAGATGCTCCTGCAATCATTTGATCTCAATATGGGTAAGCATTAAAACAGAAGCAGCAGTCGCTATTAGATGCTCAAATTGCGGTGTGAATGTACCATTACACTTTATGATTGCTTGAATTAACATATGAAACATAATATTGTACCTAAAAATGATCTCATGTCTTATCAAATTTACACCTCTACTCAAGCACACATATTTCCCTTAATCAGAACAAAAGTAGTGTTGTAACAAAGACAAAAAGTCATCTGCATTCTACCTCAAAATGCAAGAAATAGCTAATTGCAAGAAAATTTCTAATTCCAAATTTCTGAGTCCAAATTTCAAAAATTTTGGACATCCCTATGCTGTCAAAAACCTAAAGATATGATACACAAAGGTGTACACCCTATGAAATATTCCAAGCTAAAATCCTGATCCAGACCAGCTCTGGTCAGCCAGCATACACATGTTAACTTCTAGGACTATTCCTTAAAAAGAAACTAATTGATAGGAACCTGGTTCCAACTGGGAATTGAAATTAGAAACTAAATTGTTTAAATTAAAATGAAGCCAAACCCTGGACCCCCTAAAACATCTTTTTTTCCCCAAGGTTTATTTTAGTTTCTGCACTAACAAAGACCACGCAATAATTTAAAGTATAAATCAGATGCATGCAGTGATAGACTGATCAGTGTAGTATAAAAATAAGAAAAGCATTAATAAAGGAAAACAATTACAAACACCCACACCCTCCCCTCCCACCCTGAGCTTAGGCTGTGCTAATGTTAATTAACCAAGACAATAAACCAAAAACAAAAAAAACAAAAATAAAAATGAAAAAAAAAAGAATTTTCGTTGGGGGATACAGATTTAGGTCAAAAACAAATGAGTAAGGGATAAAGAAAGGGAGAAATTAGGCTACAGGCTACTACGTTGCCATTTCTAAATTAAGAAGCCTCTGGGGGTTGTAGGTTCAGGGAATTTAAGATAAGTGAGAAATGACTGTCAAACTTTATCAAATTTTGACACAGCACCCTTCTTCAAGCGTCTTATCTTTTCCAGCTTTGAGAACAGCAGAACATCTCTTATTCATAAGGAGTGTGAGGGAGGATGTCTAGCCTTCCAGTAAATCAAAGTTAACCTCCTAGCTAAGAGAAAAAGAAATGCTCTAAAGTCTGATTTAGAACTGGATATTTTGACTGTGCTAGGAAGGGCTCCAAACAAGGCCACAATTGGGCATGGCTCTAATTGTATCTGCAGCACATCTGAGACGGAAGAGACTACAGAACACCAGTATGCATATAAGGATGGACATGTCCAAAACATATGGACCAGAGTCCCACGGTGCGGGGGACATCTGTCACAAATAGGGTCAGTATTGGGGTGAACACGAAAAACTCTAGCCTTCGTCCAGTATGCACTGTGTATAACTGTACATTGAGTTACCCCGTGCCTAGCACACACTGAAGATGAGTGAACATGGCCAAAAATAGACCCCCAGGCCAGTGTCCGATCTGGCCCCAGATACTGGGACCAGAGGGTTAAAAGACTGGTTTGGAGAAGAACACAGAGAGTGTATATCTCTATACAGAGTGGGTACAAGGCCTTTGATCAAGAGGGGAAGCTTAAAAATCCTATTAATTGAGATATCTGCAGGCATTGTTGGAAAATCCTTTCTATAATGTCGTACTTGTAAGTACTTGTGTAAGGGCAAATCTACCATCTACAAACAAATCCCTTCCTATGGTTAGGCCCTTCTGGTACCATAGCCTGAAAGCACAAGGCTTCATAGAGGGGGGAAACAGGGGACCATGAGATGTTGTTTTAAATCCCAAGTGATTACATCTTACGTAGACTTGGGACCCTTTTGTTCCAAATGAACTGTGAAATTGCCACATCCAAGCGGTGGAAAATAGATTGAGATAACAATGGGATACACGGAAATAAATAGAGAAATTTAGGAAGGACATTCATTTTTACAGAGTTTATTCTACCATCTGAAGTGAGGGGCTCAGATCATCTTTCACACGTGAAAGAAGGGCTTCACAGTTTTTCTTATTGAACTTGGGAGAGATGGCTATGCCCAGGTATTTGAAACCATTTTTCGCCACTTTAAAGGGTAGGCAAGACAGTAAATTAGAAGAGGTGGTTTGGTTAACACCTCAAGTTAACCAATCAAGATTGAGTTAATATCCTGATATAGCCCCAAAAGATGTTAAAGTTTCAAGTATATGTGGCATAGACTCAATTGGATTGGAAACGTATAAAAGGAGATCATCTTCATATAAAGACACTTTCTGTTACACACCATAGCGGACAATGCCCTTAAAAGCCTTCTGCGTGCGTAATGTAATAGCCAGAGGTTCAATTGCCACAACAAAAAGGAGGGTTCCCCTGTGTAGGGCTAAGCATTCAGAAAAAATACCGTTTGTGGGCACTGAAGATAGGGGAGAGGTGTATAGAAGCCACACAGACGCAAGAAAGCCCTCGCCAAAGCCAAAGTTAGAAAGAAAGGTAAAACGATCTGTTGAAGGCCTTCTCAGCATCCATAGATATGACTACCTCAGGACAATGAAAATTATTGTCATAAATAATATTATAAAGACATAGAATATTAAAAAAAGTGTGTCTGTTTTTGATAAAACCAGTTTGATTTGGATGCATTATAAAGGTAAGAACAAGTTCTAACCTAAGAGACAGGGCCTTAGCAAGAATCTTACACTGGGACTTGATTTTACGTTATTATATCATGTTCTACTCAACCATATGAGTTTTGTGTCATTTAGAGCTGTTCTGAAGATATTCAGTTAGGTTATATCCAAGTTACGTCTTCTTATGGACAATGACTTGAAAGCACAAACTAAATTGTTCATAATTTATCATTTATGGTACGCCAGCATTCATAACATGTAGGCGAATCACTGTCCCCCAGACATCCACGGTTATATTTTTTATATTTATATTTTTTTTAAACAAAGCGGGTGTGTGTGACGTCATCCAGGCACGCCGGCTACCTTTCATTCATCCTGTCCGCTGAACTGCTGCTAGTTTTACTCACATGCCTCGAAGATGTCTAGTGCTATTACCACAAATGATCTCGCTCTCGAAATGGAATTGAACGATTCAGATTAGCTAGCTGAATGAATATAAGGGGTAGAGCGTAGCCGCCTGTGGCCCGCGCTGCCTGTCACAACACAAAAACTCATATGGGGAAGTAGAACATGATGTAATAACGTAAAATCAAGGGCCCAATGTAAAAAAAAACAAAAAACGGCGTTCCCCTTTGATGTCTGCGTTTAGAAGTGATATAGGACGGTACGAAGAGCAGTGATCTGGATCTTTATTTTTCTTCAGTATTAAGAAAATGGAGGCTTGTCTGAGAGATGGGGGTCAGTGTTTCATCAATAAGAATCAATAAAACATGTTTAATCGAAGAGGCAGAATTTGGGTGGAGAAGTTCTTATAAAATTAACTATAACATTTATTTTTCTTATAAAATTCTATAGGCAGTTCGTCGGGACCAGGAGACTTCCCAGATTGCAGTAGTATGGATTTACTTAATAATTTCATCTCCTTGGAGAGTCTGCTCAATGGACTTCTTTTGAAAAGAAGTAATAGTAGGCATTTGTCTTCTTATTTGATGAAAGACAGATGGCAATGCCTGAGGGTCAGTTTTATGTTGGGATGAGTAGAGAGTACTATAGAAGTCTTTAAATATATTATTTATTTATAAGGGGTCAGCACTACACCTGGTGGAGTAGTTATTTTTGGAAATGAATTGGATGTGGAGGTCTGTCTCAATTGATATGCTAACAGTATGGATGCCCTTTCTCTAGACTCACTCTCCGGAATCCTGTCTATCTCTCAAATTTCAGGTTTCGCGTATTACAGGCTACTAAGAAACCAAACGACCCCCATTCCAAGTGGCGAACCCGCTCGTCAGGTTCAATTTGCATGTTTCTAAGCCAAAACAAGGCTTTGCTTTGGTCAGCTCTATAAAGCCTTGAACTCATCACTATTCTTGACTATTTGAATTGACAAAGCTTCCTGGATGGGAATCGAAATGTCTTCAAACTTGGAAACAAATTCCAGTGGATTATTTTTATTTTTTTTTACTTTTGTCAAATGATGGCCTGGATGAATGAGAATCTTCACCAACGTATCCCTCTGATATAACAGACGTGCAATCACTGGTCGTGGTGCCTCACCACTCTTTGTTTTAGGATGCAGGACTCTGTGGGCTCCATCTATGGCTGGTTCAAAGCAAGCTGAGATCCACAGTATACTGTAGCCATTCACTTAGTCAGCTAGAAGCTTGGGAACCCTCCACGCCCTCATCAAAGGGAATCCTAACCCATTTAAAGTAGCACTGACCTGGCCATTAGCAGCAGTCATCACTGATGAAGTTCAAAACGTTGCAAAAGTCAGATAAAATAATTGGTGACCCGCAAAAAAAAAAAAAAAAAAAGCACACCGAATGAAGCCAGTGTAATAATAGAAGACTCTGTAATAGTAAGTATCAAAACATAACAATTCTCATCACATTTCCTTGGAGCTCTCTCAACTACGTCTGCTTAGCTCTATCACCAGAAGCCATCTCCTAAAACATATTTTAACTGTGTTTTGATAGCTGACCCTAAAGTAGTACAATTTTAATTTAAAAAACAAACTGATGATTTGGAGAAAGATTAGTCCTGCATACTTTGCTAAAGGTCTTTTTTTCTAGATTTAATTTAAAAATCTCATACTGGTGCCTGGTCTCTTAAATACAGGTACACAGAAACATCAAGACACATTGTTTAGAACTTCATCCAACAAAGCATCTTTTTACCTTTTTAAGTGGTCTAGTAGAAAGAGAAAAGTCACCAGGTTTGGCTCTGGCAGAGATAGCAGCAGGTTGAGCATGCAGCTCTCCTTTGCCACACTGTCAGAGAGAGCTGAAAGACAAAGACAGATTTGCAGCAATAAGAACAAAAACTTAAAGAATGGCTGATGACAATACTGAAAGGATAAAACCAGGAAGACTGACCGATGCCTCCAGCAAAGTTTGGATATAACTCATCGGTGAAGAGAGGCTCTGGCAGCTCACGGAAATACAGCTTCAGAGTTCCAGCAATTGCATTTACGTCCATCTCCCTCATCATCACCGATACGTCCCTATTGTCTGTAGACAGAACAAGACAAGCAGCAGAGTGACCTGGTGTGTTAAAATGCTTAGACTTCTTCCTCTTATCATGTCATACGTTTCCATGACAGAGCACTAAAGGAACAAATTGAAATCAAACAAACTCGAGTCAAAAGCAGCCTTTAAGGCCTGGATGTCAGTGGCAACACCAGACACTCTGTAGATCCCCACTTCATCCATCCCACGTCTCTCAATCTCCTCCACACACTGCCGAACAATTAGTGGAACTTTGGAGCGTTCCCGCCTAAAGACAACAGAGATGTGGAAAACCAAGACACTGTATGAGGCAGACAAACCTTTTCAATACAGAATCTTTCATTCCGTACATACAGAGACACTGATATGTGGAAGATTAATTTAAAAAGCTTAATACCGAACAAAATACAAGCAACTTACTTTGTGACAACTTGAATTTTTACTCCAAAGACACCAGACTGCTTCCGTGATGGCATTCGCTTTAAGCTGAACTCCCTACTGGTAAATTTCATTGACAGCTTCACCTCAATCTACAAAAGGTCAGAGAAAGCAACTGATGAAATTTTGGGAACATTATTTACATATATATCCTGCAATCAGCCTGAAATCATATCTGCTATACCCCATTCAGACTACAGGACATTAGCATGACCATATTTTATAGTAATATTGCGATGGACTGGCGACCTGTCCAGGGTGTACCCCGCCTCTCGCCCGTAGATAGCTAGAGATAGGCACCAGCACCCCTCGTGACCCCACTTGGGATAAGCGTGTTAGAAAATGGATGGACAGATGGATATTTTATAGTAATACACCCTATTTTAATTTACCTTGCATTTGCTAGTTGTTAGTTACTCCTCATGCATACATTAGAGCAGCAACATTGCTGCTCTAATGTATGCATAAATTATTTTATCATAGATCGTTTGTTCTATTTAAGAAAGATATATGTTATTAAGAGCAGAATCAAAGCACCACTTCCCCCTTACTATGTCGACTTAATCATGGGTAACCGTTAGACTTTGATCATCTGCTCTAATCATAAATAAAATGATCTATTCTTATCGTAGTTTTCCTAACATTGGTCACATTCAAAGTCATCTGCAGTATTGTAGTGACAGGTGCATCAGGTGCAAACTGGAGAATAAAACTTACCCCGTTCATGGCAATGACTGTTCTCTGCCAATCTTTATTCTGTAGAGTTTGAGGATCCAGCTAGAAAAATACAAAGAAATCTGATTTATTGATGCTTTCTATGTTCTGCTCATTTTAAATTATGTCTATGATAAAAAAAAAAACAGGTTTAGGCACGTGGCTGAAAAAAATCTAATCTCACAAATTTCACCTACGAAATCTGTTGTTTTTTTCTCACAAAAATGTTAAAATAAAAGAACAAATGACACACACTGCTTTGAAAAAAACGTGATTTATTTGTCATCTCTTCTGGGAGTTGACGTTAATTTAAAGGCCCACAGAATTCAAGCTGTGAATCATGCTTGTGAAATAATGACATTTCACAACAAATGAAAATATGACACACTAAATGTTTGCAGCTAGTAGTATTACAAAGAGAGGTATTTTATCAATTATGAGTTCATATCGAATAAAAAGTGATGAACTGATGTCTGTGTTGAGCTAAACTTGATCATATACAATTCGGCCAACTTGGACCAGTAAATCTTAGCCCCCCCCCAAAAAAATAGTTGTGATAGATCAGGCCTTCATTCTTTGGCGAATAACTTTTTTATTTATTTATTTTTTTTTTTTACGGCACTAGTAGCTCATTTTTCTGACAGTAGGATTCGGGTCGGCCGCGTCTAGGACTAAGGCCTCCGTACATGGTCGAGCGCACCAACAACTGCTCCATCTGCATGCCGTCTGACCAATAAACTCAAAATATTAAGTACTACATCATCAAAAAAACAAGTTCGAATCAAACAGAGCTGCTCAACTATGGTATCAAAAGGACCAGAAGGGATTCTTTAGTCTTTTCAGTTTTATCAGTCTTAGTTTTATGTATGTTTTAGATAATTAAATAAGAGGCTTAAGCAATTATCATTGTTGTTTTGTGGCATTTAACTTTTTAACGCTCAATTTAAAATGAAGCATTAAAAAAAATAAAATAAATCAGCATCAAAATATGTGCAGTTCCTGCCCAAACATTTTATTTTTGTTGTAGAGTTTTGTAACGGGGATAGCTAGGATCATTCGAAACTGTTTTTTTTTTTTTTTTTAAGGAACTTTGTTCTCTACTCCCAAACTCAGCATCTCATCATCCGTTCCTGCAATAAGAAGTTTTTTTTTGACTGGATTTGATTAAACTTTTAAGCCACTCGGTATAAAATTAATATTTTGATGAAGATGAGAAATCTGCATCCTGGTTGGTGAATAACCAACAGTTTGCATCCAATCATTTAAATAAACAGTGTTACCGGTAGTTTAAAAAAAAAATAATATATAAGAATTATGCTCTAATTTGTAGTTACCAATCTGTTGTTACTATATTTTAATTTGACAAACCGGATCTTCTCGCCGTTCTTTTTCCTGTTTGGTGCGATGGTAATAGCGGATCTTGACCTGGCCGGACTGGAGCAAAAAATAACTTGGCTCCGTATTTTGTCGTTGACGGATGGAGAGGACGTACGTGGACGGTGACGTGCGGAGGAGTAGCGGTGTATGTGGAACAGTACTCATTGATTAACATGACAGACAAGTGCTCCGCAGGACATACGTGAGGGGGGTGGAGCGCTGACAGGGTATGTGGAATCTGGGGGGGGGAGTATGTGGAATCGGGGGTAAGTGATGAGAAACCGGAAGAATCAGTCATCAGACCTGATGAGTAATGAGAGAGCATCATGTCTCATTGCTAAGCTCTGGTCCTGAGCAATGTGGCAGATATTCTTTCACCCAAGAAACATTTGAATCTCTGATAATCCTTTTTTTTTTTTTAAAGAAAATAACCTATTTTCTTATATAACAGCTTTTTTTTTTAAATCAAAAGTCAGAATAAAATAACTGGAGGCAGTAAATTGTTCTGATTAAGAGTTAATCAGGCCCAGGAAATATAACACAATGTTGGTGGAACTAAAACAGGTTGAATCAAAACTCCAAGACTTTAAGAGAACCGTTGGTCATCCTAGACAGTAATTCACCCTTTTACTAACTCTTTACCTTTGGTTTGAGCAGACTGTTGCGGACCCTTTCCCAAAGACGTGCTCCTGAACCCAGGGGCCTCCTTACAACCGGGTCTCCCTCTTTGTCAAACCCGCTGATGGCCCAAATCGTACTTTCCTCCTCATTAAGGCTGTTCTCACCCATCTCATCTGGCAGTAGTTTTATGTTTGTCTCTCCAAATAAACAATACCAAGAAAGCCGCAAAGCCCTATGAAATACTGCTAGTCTCTATACCGCACCAGTAATAGAAGTAGAAACATTGGAATCCCAGAATAACGACCCCTTGACTCCGTGTTGACGAATCTTGATTATGTTCCTCGACTCTTAACAAGCCATTAGACTCTTGCATTTTCCCTAATGCTAAAAAGCCAGGCAGCCTGGCCACTAACACTTGCCTTCTGTGTTGTTCTACTTCCCAAATGGATTTGTAGGATTAACCCTGAGAATCCCCTCCTACCCTTCTACCAACGTGCTCTCACCTGCTGCTATAAACATTCTGGCAGGCAGCATCTACAGTAAGGTAACCAAAAACGATCCTCTTAGACCAAATAGGTATTAGTAAGACTGCCCTGTCACACAAGGGCACGTGCCACATCTACTAAAGCTCTGAAGTATTCTCTAAAGTCCAGGCTATAAGAATGAAATAAGAGTGATTGCAATCTTTTGTTTTCCTCCAAGGCAGATCTCAGCACACTTTCATCTTACACCAGGATCTCTTTTCAAATCAGAATCCTGTTTTTGGCCCGTTCATATTAAAATAAACCCCACAATAATAGTGGTTAGGAAGAGCGCTCTTTTAAACTTTTAAATACATAATTAAAAAGCAAAATGCTCTTCCAGAAAGAATCGGTTTGTTTCACGAATTAAATCTAACAGTGAAATAATTAATTTGGAACAAAGATAAAAACCAATGAGACTCAAACAAGTCCTCTTAAAAAAGACTTTTAGCCACACATGAGACAAGCTCTTCATTACAAGGCTTTAAAAGGCTTCTACAAAGTTTAAAACTATGAAGGGTAATTTTTAAAGAGGCAGATTATCTGAATTGCCCCTCATAGGTCTTAAACTGCTGTGAAAAATAACGGCTGTGAAAAATAAACTTTTCTCTCCCCCTTTATCAGATTTTTTCCTCCTTTTTTGCATTTAAACTTGTTAAATCATGAACACATATGACTTTCTGACAAAAATCTGTAAGACTAATTTACAAAAAGTGGTTCTAAAGATAAATCAATGCAGGACGTAGGAAAGCCATTCAAACCAAACAGGCCCCATTTTTTTGCAGTGTTATTTAAGGGTTTGCATACTTAAAAAGGCCAATTTAAGTAATGCCAGAGTATCTCAGCTTGATTAAAATGCTCTATTATACAACACCCAAACATTTTTATTTTTTTATAGGCATTTTGAGGTAGATCTGCTGGTTCACTTTAGACCAGTATCACCAGTTGGCCATTTCTCTTCTACAGTGGTTCAACAATGTGTTTTGCCCTATTTATTTTTACCTTAACTCCTGCAGGTGGGGCCTAAAAAATTGAATGATGGTCTGGTTTCTTATATGACGTAAAAGTTGGCATTTGAAAAAAAAAAATGGCATTACAGTTACTCCTGAAAAAAGATATTAAAAATTTTTATGTTTAAGGATAACATTCACTGTTGTTGAATGTAGGCCAAAATCCTGAGAAATGGTTCTGATCCCTTACCAGACTGATTTAAAGAACAGATTTATTCCAATTTATGTTGAACTAAAGTTAATGTAAATTATATAAAATATTATGTTTATGTTTAAGGTTCTGTTTAAATTTGTCTTTGACTCTAGAGGTCAAACAGTATCCAGTTAATGGTGTTGCTAGTCCAACCTTGTGGTTGTTAAGATAAAAAAACATGAAAATGTTTACCAGGTATGTATACTTTCACAAGGAACTCTAGATATATTAAGGATAGAGGAAGAAGCCAACAAGCATTCAGCGTCTCACTCCTGGTGTCAAGCAGCAGAGCAGTGCCAACAGCTACATTTGGTTAGCCCAAAGTCTAATCCCTCGCTGTCACAACACACAATCGTCAGGTCGAGCTTTACTGACCCAGAAACACCCTCATGACTTACTTCTACAGCAGTAAAATGATGGGATTAGCTAACAAAGACACCAAAATAGAGTAACCAACCATTAGACTAAGACAAAAGCTAATTTCTCACATAAAAAATTTTTATCAACTGGCAACCTAGTGTTACATGAGATTCATGTGGCTTTAGAAGATCCTCTTTAATCATTGTAAAAGATTAACCTAAAGCTCTGTCAACTTTCTTTTTTCTTAAAACCAAATGCTAAAAATTATGCCGTCAATAACTCAATCGCTTAGGAGATTCCGTGAAAAAAACTTGCTTCAATTATCAATTAATCTTTAAAGTTCATTTTTAATAAAAAATAACCTTCAGCAAAAATGACATACATGCAGAACATTAGGATTCCTGCAGCCTTTCACAGGAACACCAACTCTATATTCCCTTTGTTTTGTTTTGTGTTAACTCCACTCTCCAAGGGTTGTTTACCATTACCACAGCAAAGTGGATGTTGGTCTAAAAGCCACGTTACAGCAGACACACGTCCTATCTGCTAGAAAATCATTTTGTATAAAGGCATGGCTATTGCTGTACATCTTAATGAAATTCATGGGCTGGTCAGACCACACAAGATTCTCTGCAAATGTGCTTGCATAGCTCTGACAGAGGTAGACCCCCGGTCTATTTTGGTTGGTCCTACGCAGCAATTTTAAAGGAATGCCATGAGTCAGACAGGAATAGAGACACGTCAACAACTAAAACACATCTGCTTTGGGTGAGATACAGATAAAAAAGGAAAGGATTAAGGTAATTACAGCAAAAAAAAACTGTAAGGCTGATAAAGACTTGAGACTGAGGCCGAGATCATCATATAGCGCCAGACTTTAAATTAAATGGCTTAGAAACAAGCATGCTCTGACTTAGAGTAGGCGAGTCCAAGTCGAAACCATGATATGAACTAGAATCTGTCTTAAGAATCTAAAAATACGCAAACATGTGCTTCAATCTTTCATTGAATTTGGGCTTGGTGTGCAAACATGTTCAAGGAAAAAAATCCAAAAGACTTGAAGCTGTTCTACAAAACATCAGCTCATGGGGGCTGAACACAAATATCACACTTTGGATTTTTATTTTTTTTTATTTGTAAAACAAAATTACAGCTTGAATGAATTTTATCATTTTCCATTTTGCACAGCTTGTGCACTTGTTGTGCACTGTTTTTGCACTGTCTATAATAAAAATTCCCAATAGGTTATATAGTTTTAATGCAAACAAATGTGAAAATATTCATACTGTATACTGATTCTTATTCATTTTTTAGGTTAATATACTATGATTATAAGGATGTTGGAATCTAACCCTGTTTGGACTCTAATTGCAAGAAGATTATGCAATCAGCATATTTAGTTATATTTCAAGTAAGCCACAGGAAGCCTTCTCTGTGACTTGCATCACTTTCAGTACCTTAATTTGTCCTTTGGCCACAATCTTATCTGTAATCTCTCCCTCCTCTTTGCTCTGTTTGGTTTTGGGGCAGCACTTCTCGTAGCACAGCAGCCTTAGAGTCTGAGAGCCCTCCAGCTCGATCTCAAACTCCTTCCAAGAAAAAAACAAACAAAACAAAAATATGTCACATGTGAAGTTAATCTTAATAGAAATTCTATACTTGTTAACAGAGTCGCACCTCATTCCAGCTGGGCACTGTGGAGTCCCTGTACACACGTGTCTTGGCTTTGTTGACAAAGTAGCCGTAGGAGTCCACCTCCAGGGAGCAGTAAAGATCTAAAAGTAGAACATTTGTCAAGAGTAGACTCAAAGTAAAATAAAATCTTTAAGAATCTGTATTTTTTTTAAATTAAGATTATTAAAATTAAAGCTTAAACAATGACACTTTGGTGTACAAAATTATTGAGTTTTAACCTTCCTCCCCCTCCATCCTTCCCTATCCACAGCCTCCCCCCACCCTTCCTCCCTCCCTTACATGCAGATCTTGTCCCGTAAAAGAATAGAACAATATTATATTTAGAAACAAATTCTTGGAAACTCGGTATTGACTCCCATCCTTAATGTCCCGTAGGACTTTAATTCCTTTACTATTCCTGTCTCGGTGTGATAATGGCTTCCCACCTGATAAAAACAGCCTATTGTTCCAGAAAGGTGACAATTTATACCAACGTTGTGTACATTTTAAATATTTCTTCACAGCTTGAAATATCATTAACATATATGTCAATAGTGGGCCATAATTCAAGTTACATGTCTTAGTTGAAATTCCGTGAAACAAAAAGTCCTTCATTCTATATGTTCGATTAACTCTTCTTCGATAATTTTCCTTGAGGATTTTTTTGCTTTCGACCAGCCAATAAGAAAATCCCCTCAACATAAAGGCCCGATGATAAAACTTGAAATTAGGTAGGGCACATTCACCATTAGACCTATTCATCTGTAGTACTAACCATTTAACAGCTGAGCGCTTTGCCATTCCAGATATATTTCCTTAGTGTAGAGCCTAATTTGCACCAATAACCAGTAGGGGTCCGCAATGGAATCATAGAACTTTATTCTGGGTGATATATTCATTTTAACTACTGCTATTCTAGTTGTGACTGGTGCTGGGAGATGTGCCCACCTATTGGTATCTTATTTAATGTTCTTTAAAACAGATAAATAGTTGCTTGTAGCTATGAGTGATGAATCATTACAAATTTGAAAGACTAAATATGTAACTTCCTTCATCGTTTGTATCTGTAGTGGCAAAGTAGTGTGCTTGTCAGTATTAATTAGCATCAGAGCTGTTTTGGAATAGTTAACCTTATATCCTGAAAGATACCAAAACGGTTGCATTTTTTCTGAGACATGAGGAAGTGACTGTTGGACATTCGCCATATAAATATAAGTGTTATCGGCATATAATGATAGGGAAAGACTTGATGATCCAACTGTAATGGGTGATACTTGTGGACAATTTCTAATTAATTGTGCCAGCGGCTCAATACAGAAATTAAATCATGACTCCCTCTTCCTATGTGGAAAAGCTCGGAGAATGCTCCTCCCATGTACATTCTTGCTGTTGGATTTCAATATGATGTTTGAATCATAGCTATAAAATTTCCCCCCAAATTTAAATCATTTTAGAACTCTCCACAAATATTTCCACTCGAGTCGATCAAAAGCCTTTCCGGCACCAAAGAATAACAGGGTGCAAGATGGTGGAATTTTGTGAGAAGAGCCGAGTATCTGCATAAGTGTTAGTGTATTGTCAGAAATAAATTTTTTTATTTATTTTTTTTAACACGTCTAGTCTAATTCTCCCTGCCTCATAACAAAATTTTCTCCGACTAGCCT
>NW_015151262.1:76666-77927 GCF_000732505.1 Cyprinodon variegatus | reverse complement strand
TTTAAATATATATTTAAAAAAAAATGTTGTATTCTATATTCCAGTGAGCTAAGTCAAAAGTGCAGTATAGTGGTGGCTCACGTTCCTTATTCATGGTCATTGGAATAGAGTGAACAGTTTGGAGTTTCACACATGAGTTTGTGAGCATCTGCAGCTCCAGAGAGGTCAAAGAGAAGCTCTTAAAGCCTGAGAGACACAGTCTTGGTGTGAGAAACTAGAGATCTCAGCTGTTGTGACACAAAAAGTTGGTATAAAATGAAATATAATTACACTTCTTCTGCTGCTCTCGCACTATCTCTCTCCAATGTGAATCCCTAAAAGGCAAAAAAAGCAAAATAATGGAGGCTCCTCTCTGTAATTTGGGGCTGTCAACAACAGAGGGCAGCAGAAGCCAAGCTTAGAAATGCTACAGACAGAACTACTTGATGTTTCACTTGAAATCCTAATCAGATAGACAAATTATGCTTTTTTGTTTTTATCTGTCCATCTGACTCACTTTGCCATTTCTGTTGGCCACTCGGAATGCTATGTTTGGGGACATGAGGAGCAGAAGTGATTCTTGTTCAGACAACTTCTTCTTCAGTCGCTCTATCATCTTAGCTCCTTTGGTGGTCCTCTAAATGTAAAAAGCAAGAGTTATTTCTCTGGAGGACCAAATTTTTTCTCTTTTCCGTTGCGTTACTTTTTAATGTATTTTTTATTTTTTATTTTGCCCCATTGGTACCCTGAGGGGAGTTCTCACCTTTTCTCTCTGAATTTCATTCTTGATTTGGGATATCTTTATCTTCATCGCATCAATTTCCTCCTCCTGGACCAGAGGGATGGGACAGGACTCGCAGTCATCAATGGTTTGGAAGGTCACGTCAGCCAGGGGGATGTACCATTTGCAGTCCTACTGTTGCCCTTTTCTTAAAGATGACATATCAATAACAAAACTTAAAGATTCCTCAGTGATGCACCTTCATCTCAAAGTATCTTAAACTTACGGTTGAATAACGATTCTTCATCTTCTAATATAAAACAAGCAACATGTAGAAAGAGATTCACTGATCATGAGCATCTCTGACCAGGACTCACCCTGCAGCCTGTTTCTTCAGTTTGGTGCAGAGCAGCAGGTCTGTGAAGAGGAAGACATGACGCAGTTTCCTGGAACCTTCAACCAGCTCCACCATGAAGCGATCCCTCAGCAGCTGTCGGTTCTGCTCAGAACAACATCAAACTCTATGAGCCTTAAATCGGTTTCAGTTTAAAGGAAGTAAAA
>NW_015151262.1:73330-76534 GCF_000732505.1 Cyprinodon variegatus | reverse complement strand
ATATTTAATTGCATACTGTTTTTTTTATAAAGAGCCAGATGAAAAGGTATATAGATCTTAAATATTCTGAATATTTCTTTTTCATAGTTCTTGTTTCCATCTTTTTTTTAAAAATGCCATGTAAATGTTTCTTGCATTGTCACTAAAACATTTTCTCTGTTTCCTTTAAATATTTTAGCATTTTAGTTAGCATAATCATTCAATTCAGGTCTGGATTGCCATGGCATTACAAGGCAATTATTTAGGTTCTCTCTGGATTTGTTTTAATGCATAATTAATTCTAAAACTATTAATTTATTGTAAATTGTGTTATTGTCTCTCTGCTATATTAACAAATATCATGTGTTGAACTAGATCTGCTATTTGTACAACTTTTGTGAGACACTTTTGTATAAAGTAGGGCATTAATTCATAAAAAGGCTTACTTGAATTCTATAAATCAAAGTTTTCTACCCAACAGCAATAATAAAATGGAGCATAGGCGGAGGTTCAATTGAAGAAACCAATTGCTCTCCTACATCACCTGCGACTCAATCAATCAGCTTTGACCACACCTCAGCCAAAGCCAATCAGCATCCAAGTCCATCTTAAAGGCCTCCGATCTGCTGGTCTGTTTCTAAGTGCGCAGGTGGCGGACGCGCTGTCTGACGTCATTTGGATGACCCGTTTCAACTCGAAGTTAGCTTTGGATCCTCAGCTGCTTGGATCCTATCCTCTGACACACCTGTTGATCCACGTAATGCTGCAGAGATTCGCGGCTCCGCCACTCCCTGTTCCCCCGTCTCAAAACATTTCTGTGTTTCAGCATCAGCAGTCAGATGGCTCGCTCTTCGTTCTGCTCGCTGACACTGATTCTCTTCAGGTGAGACGTATTGCTCCAAGGCTCTAGTGTTTCCTCATTCATACCCTCAGCTCTTTTCTTCAGCTCATATCACATGCACATGCTTCTTCAGCTTACAGCTTGTCATCGTTAATTAACATCAGTCTCTGATCTTTGCTTTCACGTCCCCGACTCGTGTTATACATGTTCTCGGTTAATTACGTCATTGTGGTTTAATCAGCAGATGTGCGCTGCCCTGATGGAGTTTCTTCAGTCCGTTTTTGATTTCAACTCATGCTTGCCTCAGATTTCTTTTTAAGGAAGCTGAATTTAGAACCAAAGTTTTGTGAAAAGTTAGTTGTTTCCTATTCCCAACGACTTTATTAAATCATTTGAACATATGTTTAAAATATATTTGAATCATGCTTTGGTCTAACCACATACACTGTCTGCCAGTCAATCAGCAACACCAGTTAATCCTGCATCATTTATTAGATGAATAAATCTCGTTACTGGAACCCAAATTCCTTAATGTGACTCAATAAATCCATTAACTAATTAATTTCACCAGGCTAAACGTGATCTACTGTAATTGTCAGCGATTTTCAGTGGTTTCTATCATAAAAAAGAAAAAAATTCTTTTAGATATGGCTTATCACATAACATTCAATCAAGTCTTCACTGCATAGGTGGGGTGAATTTTCTAGTGGATGTCTCGTCACTTTAAATGATAAATTAAGCTGCAGCCTTCTCTTTAGAGTCATCGGCTATCATCTCCATTGGTGCGTTGGGGTTGAGACGCATTGATTCCCTAGCAGACTCATTTTATCACATTTTAATTGTATCATGCTCATTTTTGTTGCGGAATTTCTTTTGGCAGTTCACCATCGTTACTATCATTTCGTGATCAGTAGGAAGCTCATGTGTCTTCTGCGCCTGTTGTCTGGTTGGTGATTATGTAACTCAGTGCATTAATTAATCTCTGCTCTAGTTTCAGATCATCTTAAACTGCATGTCTGAATGTCAGAACAGTCTCAGGCATTCCCCTCGGCGCATTGTTCTATCTAAATCTGCACCTTAGACGAATTCATCGTGGCTGGGGCCTAGGCTCCTCCATCCATCGCAACAAGCGCTTTATGGCATACTTTCTCATCACTGCATGTGTTATGGCGCCCTATATCACTGCGGCAGGCAGTTATGGTGCCTGCCGCCTCTTCCTACTGCTGGATGTGCGAGCGCCGCCTCTTCCTACCGCCGAAGGTGGGCGTGCCGCATCTTCCTACCGCCGAAGGTGGGCGTGGCGCATCTACCTACCGCTGAAGCTGTGTGGGGCGCTTTTCCAAAGGCTGCCGGGGCACGCATGGTGCCCTCCATCCTTAGCGGCGGGTGCTATGTGCCCTTTTCCCTCACTGCAGATGATTATGGTGCCCTCCATCCTTAGCGGCCGAAGCCTATGTGCCCTTCTCCCTCACTGCAGGGGCCTTATGGCGGCTTCTACCTTTGCGGCAGGTGCCTCAGGGCGCCTTCTACCTTCGCGGCGGGTGCCTCATGGTGCCCATCATTGTAGGTGTTTAGGTGGCAACACTGTGGCGGGCCTTTCTTACCGCCTTCTAGCATCACAGCGGGCACTTCATGGCGCCCATACTCATTGCGGCAGACGTATCCTGCTTTTCCCATTGCGTCGGCACTCATTGCGCTCTTTTCCATCGCAGCAGTGCATTACGGCCAACCAGCTCTTTGCTTCAGGCGCATCACACTTACTCATCGCAGCAGGTGCATCACGGCCCTCAATTCATTGCTTCAGGTGTACCACACCCAAATCCATTTCATGCGTTCGCATCACAAGGCTTCGCTTCAAACCCCTTAGCATATCATGGCTAACATTACACTTATTCATCACGCCTTGCTTTTTTTGTCTTCGGTCATCGCCGCTTGTGGGTTAGTCTAGATCATCGCGTCCCATCTCGCTCTCAGCTCATCGATCCTCGCGTATTATATCCCCAGCTAATTGCTGCACGTGCATGTTCTCTGCTCGCACCCTCAACTCATTGCTTCGTTAAGCTTGTCTGCGGTCATGGCGGGCAGGGCGCTCAGCCACATCCTGTTACTACTTTTATTACTGTTATCACCACAGTTATCACTGCATCGTTATTTTTCAAGCATCAGTGTCTCTTGCCTGGTCAGCAGTTTGCCATTGTGCATCATCCCAGGTTCACCGTTTAAGGGCTGCGTTCTGACTTTCTTTTGGTTTAGACTACTTCTCGTTGGATCAGGAATCTTTCTACTATCTCATCATGTCTGCAGCTTTGTTTCACTTTACTGACATGCCCCATTCATAGGTTTTTGGGGGGATCTTTCAAATATTTGCCAAAGCCAATCTGCAT
>NW_015151262.1:69825-72424 GCF_000732505.1 Cyprinodon variegatus | reverse complement strand
AAAATTGACAAACCATCACATTTGGTAATGACCAAATTGCGACTAAAACTAATAATAATTTTCATCCTGAAGACTAAAACTAAGAAAACTGTCAAAAACGACACTGCTATCTGCTCTGAGCAGCCTGACAATCACAGCAACACCACAGCATAATCCTGCCACTGCCATGTTTCATTATGGGAACAGTCTGCTCAGGGTGATGTCCTCAAATTAAACTTCTTCAGACTTCCTCTCTTCGGCCCACTGCGCTGTCTTTCACATGGCTGTTATGTTCTACAACACTTGTGAGGAACCAAACTTACTGTAGATCATATGTAGAACATCTCAGTTCTGCTCACTTTCCTAAAGACCTGATGTCTGAGCACATGACAAAGATTAATCCTGTCAACAGATTCACCCACCAACACTGTAAATGTCTGCAATCCCTCCCTACCAAGTTAAATGTTTGCTTTAACAATTTAACCCTGAAAAAGTTCTCTAACAAACGATGCATTGAACTCTTAATTACGCATAAATCACTTCTAAAGGCAGCATGTGTGGGAATGTCACAAAATAAAGAACAAAAAGCAAAAAAGAAACATGGTTAGAAGGAATACTTCTGCAATGCAATCTACGTCTACACTTTAATTTTCTAAAACAGCTGTCATACGAGCTCCACCATAACATTGTTCTACTTGTTAGTAAACTGCTTTCACACCATGTTTTGTTGCTGCTGCTGATAAATTAATTTTAGTGTGAAGGTCTGAGGTTTCTAATTACCAGACTTTACTGTCAGACCTTTTGCTCCGTGTCAAAGCTGCCTAGTCTGATGGTAAAGGGAGATCTGATGGCATTGAGCTGCCGTCTGACTCCTGGATCAAGATACTGCCTATATGAGAGAACGCCTTCCACACCAGCCACAGCTGGACAAAAACAAGGAAAGCACTGCGGCATGCTCTTCCTCCTCTGCTCTCTGCACGCTCCAGCTCAGTTCGGCCTTGTTCCAAACCCACTGTTGAGGGAATCAAGAGTGTCCAATGGGGCCCTTTTAAAAAAGCTGTACCAGGGTTACTTCCGCCTATTGTTCTGGAACAGAAATGTAACCGCAGGTCAATAAGCCAATGGAAAAATAGCAGCTGTCATTGCACGA
Organism: Cyprinodon variegatus; assembly: GCF_000732505.1. NCBI lineage: Eukaryota > Metazoa > Chordata > Actinopteri > Cyprinodontiformes > Cyprinodontidae > Cyprinodon > Cyprinodon variegatus. The sequence goes on along the minus strand of NW_015151262.1, from coordinate 71,295 downwards.
GATGTCACCCTTCAAACAGGGGGTGTGCATTGCTTTTGTCTGCACAGTAATGAGACACGAAGAACTGGAGAATGTAGAAAAAGGAAAACTTAAATAAACTGTTTGGTATAATGGTCAGGGTAATTACAGGCATTTACAGAACAAAACATCAGCAGAGTTACAAAATTAGCAGACAGCCGACCATATAAAACAGCAAATCCGTATTTTCAAGTGAACCAAGACTTGGCTTTTTAATCATCAAAACTCTTTGCTAGATTTCAGGCTTCTTAGACAATATGCAAAAGATTTACTCAAGAACTTAATGGGTTAAATTTTTCCCATTCAAGCAAAACAAGTTCCAAGGAAAGTAAAGAGGAAATCCCCAATCAGACCATCTAAATCCAAGCAATGCGAATGTGTGCTGTACTGGGAAGCATAAAGGGGCCAGGAAACACAGATAAGTCAGTACACACACCCAGTGCAAAAGGTTGCTCAGAGAGACTAGTCAATAAAGCAATGTGCTGGTCATTTCTGGGAAGCATACTGGACATCACAGCAGGGAAGGATGGGAGTGAGCATGGAGATTTTCCTTGTTTGCGACACTGAGAACCTTTGCCTCCTGTGTTTGTGCTGTTTGGTCACAAGCTTCCTGAAAGGTCTGCTTGTTTTACAGCAGACAGTGTAAAATGAGTCAGCAACGACCTGACTCACACTCCTGCTTTATTTCCGCTTCCAGACACCTTGTACTCTTTTTGTACGCTTTTTACCGTCAAGAAAGGGAGGATATTATGGGGCCATATATGATCCTTAAACCCAGAACAGTAAAAACGACAACATTGAAACCTAAATGCATTAATCTGGAGTCCTACAGGTGATTGTTTTTCTGACCTAATGGGCCTGGATCCTCCTTAATTGATGGATATTTTACATATTTAGAGATGAAACTTGATATTTTCACTCCCTGCATGTAAAAACAAAACACCTTTTTTCCTTCACTGTCAGACAATCAGAAATATTGTCTGGTACACGCACAATTTCCAGATGCCTATTCAAATAACCATATGCACAGATAAACAGCCTCAACATTAATAAAACGTGAGATTCTGTTTCCCAGAGTTTGGATAAAAATGGTTTATGAGAGGAGGAAAGTAAGAGGCACAGCCCATATTAACTGGGAAACTCTATGCTATTTTAGAAAAAACTTAAATTCTCAAACAAATCCTAGAATTTTGGAAACTAACCTCAGTATGATGAGTTGTTCAAAAAGCATCATAAATATTAATGAGTTCCAACTAGGGCTGGGTACCCAACTTCGGTTCTTTTATGGTACCGACCGAAATGCTTCGGTTCTACCTGGTATCGAAACATGCCTCGTCTTTCGGTACCAAGTTTCGGTGATTGGCTGTAACACTTAACGTGATTGCGTCATCCAGGAAAAATACACAGGTGGTCACGCCTACAGCCAGGGTTCATGTGTATCTGTTGTGAACT
>NW_015151262.1:47639-69643 GCF_000732505.1 Cyprinodon variegatus | reverse complement strand
TCTGCTGCTTCCTTTTTTGCTGCTTGTTCCAGCTTCTGACGCGCGGCTGAAGCATCTTTGCTGCTCTAGCTGCGCGGTGAAAAAGTGGCTCTGACGCGCGTTGGGCGGAGCTACTCTATCCTTTATTTGCCTTGCAGCTATATTTGCTGTGATCAGTGGGAATAAAGTAGTTTTAATGTTTTTAAGTGGGAAAATCCACCTGAAAACTTAATCAGTGCAGTCAGTTTATCCTGCCTTCCAATATTATTTCTGTCGGAGCCGCTCAGACCCCCACATACCAGAGGTGCGCTGTCAGTAGGATCCCATTCAACGGGCTTGTTTGTCAGACATGGTAATTTTTCTAAAGGAAAACTGCTAAGTAAAAAGGTCCTCACAATGTAACAGTGAATATTAGACACTGAAATTTTTTTTTTATGAAAGAGGAAAAATGTAAATGGAAAAATCACAGCTTAAAATAAAACTCAAGATTTGTACTTTTTTATGTTGTGTAATTTTCTTTTTCTTCGAATTGATATTATAAAACTGGTATCGAAAAAAGTATAATTCAGGAGCCGGTATCGAAGTGAAGGTATTGGTATTGGTACCGGAACCGAACATTTTTGAACAATACCCAACCCCAGTTCCAACAATATAATAATATTAAGAGTTGTTCGGAGGACTTTATGTGAGCTTCCAGCCTTAGTGGAAGGCATGGGAATTGCAGAAACAGAGGGAGACGTTTTTGCCGTTCCACCACCGAAAGAGTAAACTAATAGCACATAAATTTAATTAACAATCATCAAATTGTTATTAGACCCAAATGGGAGGGATTTTTAGTATTTTTAGCTATCATAAAGTTTAAATTACCCATAGTAGCATAAATGTAATAAGGATAAATTAACATTAAACATTAAATAATCATAAAGGAAAATCAGAAAAATGTGCAACAATATAGTACAAAGCGATTTCAGTTTCATTTACAGCTTGTAAACAAATAATCACTTTTAAAAGAAGTGAAAAAAGTTGTGGAAAAAATTAAAAACACAAAGTGGGAAGATGTAGAAAACCTATATAAAAAACATTTTTTCATTAACGCTTGACACCATCTCCTCCTTGAAGCTTCTAACATTCCAGTGTGGTATTTAATCTAGATTACGTATCATCTAGATTAATGTAATTGTAATCTTGGAAGTAATCTAGATTAATCTAGATTAAAATCTCTCATTTGAATTCTGTCAAAGAAATTCATGATATGCGTGTGCTACCTAAACAGTAACCTGTTCAATACATTTTCTCTGGAGCAAACCCAGCATCTTTATAGCTGCATCCATGTTTAACATTTTCTGAGAAGCAGGCAGAGTTTCAGGACTGACTTTGGGGAGGCCTGCTTAGCATCTCTGCCTTCATAAACCATACACATAAAGCACAGCCATTTAACTTGCTAAATATTGAATAGTAATACTTTTTACCCATAAGGTTTACTTTTCCGTTATTCATCTTTAAGGATTTTATCTTCCAACATCTATTTTTCCCTTTAACAAAAATGTAGAATCCTATAGAATTCTTATCCCACTTTAGAATGTATGTTTAAGGCTTAGAGGCTGATGCCAACATCTTACAAAAGCTTAAACACAGTTTACCTTATTTAATATGAATAATTATGCCCATTCCAGACCAGCCACCAACATTCAGACTGGATTCTTACTGTTATAATTCATAGTTATAAACATAAAATTCAAAGAACAAACACTCTCTTTAGCCCAATATAACTTTTTTTAAGACCACAAATATTTGCAACAAATATTAGAGACGCATCGATACGAGACAGTGGCAGTTCATGGGCTGGTGTTTTTCATGTGGGGCATAGAACAAAAATAATAAACAACAAGTTTAAAAAGTATAAAAATATATTGTAAGCAAGAAATCCATAGCTATCAGCTGGAAAATGTTGACGTACCTTAATACGGCTGAAGCCTAAAGGCGGATATAATTGTGAAATACTTGTTAAATTGTAAACTGTAAAGGTGAATGATTAAACAGGTCATAGGGACCAATCAGTAACACAATGCAAAAACTGTCCATCTAACCAGGCTTTAACTGGAAAAACTCAGCAGTTTCTGACAAGGATTTGTTGTCTATCTTTGCTAGATTAAGTCAAATTAAGACCGGACCAACAGGAATTGTTGACTTGAAGCCAGACACACTGTGCCATATTTTCAATTCTTGCCCGCAGCTACGGCTCACACTGTACGATGAAACCGCAGGGTTTTGTCTTACAGTATAAGTTAATAGCTTATGATGTTTGTTCTCACACTGTGCGCCCAGATGCGATCTACCGGTCACTGTGCGTCTAAAAACCACGTCGGACTCAGCTCCGCAGTGAGATGGCATTACTCGGACTTGTCTATCCGTAAGCCAAACAAGTAGAAGAGGAATATGAAGCTTACAAGAGTACAATGCGCTGCCTTGACAATTTGTGCAATTTTGTGGGTTGAAAGCCCTAAAAAGAAAAGACGGCGACGTATTTGGGCAAAGACATGGCTGAGGAAATGTGGCTACTATGATCTGTCAGTTTTACAGAAAAAGCTCCTTTTAACTTACACCTTCTGAGAGGAAGAAAAATAATCCTTTTTTGTGCATGCCCACTGAGTGATTTGCCCATGACTAACTTACATTGACCATATGAATTTCAAACATGTTTGATTTTCTTCGGACCTTACGATTCCCGATCGGGAGGTAGCCATGAGCGGCTGATTGCCCCTTGTTACCCCCTGTACAGTACATGACGCGCGATGAGGCTGACAGTTGGCCTGATCAAAAAATTCTTGCACGACTGGAGAATCGTACAGCGTATGCCCGGCTTCAGAAAGATTTTAACCCTAATATTTCTACCTTGATTCTTAACTAAAATTACACTTTTTTATGATGAAGATGAAATTATTTTGCCTAGCTGAAATTTCATTTTTTGATCATTTTAAATCAAGTAGACTTAACATATCAATATAATATTCTGTCCACTTGTTTTAGTTTGGCTTTCTGTAAATGATGTAGGTTGTTGCTTTTCTGAATAAAAAAAAAATATATGCATTTTTTCACTAACTTAATACCCTAATTTACATAAATCAGATCACTGAATTGACAATGCAATCCTGAGACCAAGAACAGATTGTCAAACTCACCTCTCCCTTTTTAACAGTCATTGACTGTCTGCGTGGTGTGATCTCTTCATTAATGCTGGACAAAAAGTTCTGGGAGATTCGCAGGGCGTCCTGCAACAATGGAAAGTCTGGATGGCTGGAGGGTGTGTGCTTCAGAAGGTCCTAAAAAGGAAAACAGAATAATCATAAATTTGTTTTCAAAAGTGGTTCACCATGACAGAAGGTTGTGACCCCAGATAACAGACTTACATGAAGGACTAGGGTGCTGCGTGTCACCCTATCCACAGGCTTATAGAGTAGAGCTGTGGAGGAAGAAGAGTTGCTCAACTGGAGTCATCACCCTATAAAATATACTACTGAAGGCTGGCAGTTGGACAGACCCAATACTCACTTTCCAGAGAATTTTTAGCTGACTGTTCTTTGCATTCCTTTGTGCTTTTTACTTTGAGATTCTGACAGAGACAGAATGAAAAAAAAAAGACAAAAGGAACAAAATACCTTCATTAATTAAGAGCTGTGAAAGTGAGGACAACAAAGAACTGCCCTTTCATCACTACTCTCAGGTAGTCCACCACTAAACCTCCCTGCCGTGTGTAGCATGACAACATACCTCAGATATCTGTGCAAACTGAGAGTTGGCCTGGCAGCACTTGTCTGCCGTCTCCACAGCAACCTTATAGTTGTCTACGAAAGCCCGATACACTCCAAGCTCGCTGGCCTGTAGTGAACAGAGGCGGCTCAGATTAGACTCACTCCAGGAGAGAATAGATTTTAGGGATTGCTGCTTTATCTCTGCAGCATGCCACAATCAAAAATACAGTCATCCAGCTGATACAGCAGATTGTGATTCAGCATTACCTTCTATTTTTAAACCTCTTTACGCATGTGTCTTTAATCTTTTGCCTTCAACAGTGAAAACTGAAGTTACTTTGTAAGCATCCACCTCCTATGGAGCCTTCTGCAATACTTAACTACCTGTAATGTGGTGAAGCGACTCTTTTATCTGGCCAGGAGACACCTTCAGGCAGTCTACTCAGATGTGAGGTCCACCAAGATCCCTTAAGCTTTGAAATTAGAGCCAGAAACTATCAGCTTCCCACTCTGCAGGTCTTTACTCTTTAAAAAATCTTTACCAATCAAGGAAAGGCATTTAAACAAATTAGTTTTTCAAAGTTAGACACAAGCTAAATACTGGTCTCTTTGATAAAAAGTCAAAACGCTATGTGGTGTTATAGGAAGTTGTTGTTTTTACTCACAGAACAAACCAGAATGTTTTAGTTTGTTATATAACTCCTGTTGTAAGTAAACAATGATCATGTTAATATTGATTAAAATTGATCATTGTAATAAAAAAATTTAACATTTTACACATACTAGTCAAACATATTCTTGTTTACACCTTCTTATTTGTGGTTTAAAGCATTATTCCCATCTTCCTTCAGGTTGAATCAAAGTAAGTGGAATATCAAGTTTTGCATGTCTGGGTTCTGTTCGGACATGTTGCTCTATCTCTAGGATTCTATCACCCCTAAGAAAAAATGCGTTACAACTATTTTTTTTGTGTACAAAGAGTCTGTTTATGCTGCTAACAAAAACTTGGGTAAGCCAAGATTTTTGCAGGAATCTGATCCACTTATTTTAAATTGTGATTCAGTACCTAGATTTAATAATAATTGAACTTTATTGATTACACATTGACTTAGACAGATTTTATTTTGTCCTTTTGAACACCAGGTGTAAACAAAAATACATTTGGTTAAGTACAGCTCTCTATACTATTTTATTTTTTAAAGTGCAGGTAAGCAGCAGTGATAAAAACACTGTGATGAAATAAAGTGATGTAAACTTGAAAAATTGGATAATAATACCTAAATGTTAGAAATTTACCTTTGCATTTACGGAACCCCATTCCCTTTGGGGAGCAGTGGGCTGCCATTGTGTGGTGCCTGGGGAGCAATCAGGGGTTAAGGGTCTTGATCAGGGACCAAGAGTGCAGGCTGTGGGGATCGAACCGGGTACTTGCAACCTTCTCAGAGCACAAATGCACTGCTCTGACCACTAGGCCAACAATCCCCCGCTATCAACAGAAATTTGGATTTCTGTTGATAGTGCTCATGTTTTCTAGCAGAAGTTAAACTTTTCTGGAATGACTGCAGAATGATTCCTACTGCTCCTTTTGTCCTCCTGCTCCCTCGCTAAAAGTTCTCCAGTTTTCATCAGATGTTTCAGTTTTTTCCTGCATTGTTGACGGTGATGGAGCTTCACAATTAAATGCAATGGCTGTTTAAACATTGTACGTTGCGGTGGAGCTACCAGATCTGCACTGGTGGTCAGACCTACTTAGGGCCCTGCCCCTTCTTATGACGTCATCATATGGCAACTCCACTGTATTGCATCAATCTCTTTTGGACTCACAAGCTACTATATTGGCTATTATTTTACATTTCATGCAATCTAAAGTAGCCGAAAGTTGTTAATCATTGTCTGTCTTGAAGGAAAGCACTGCGTTCTAAGACAGACTGAGCTCTGCCATTCACCAAGGTAATAAATAAAAGTCTCAGCTTATTTTTGTTCTTTTTATTAAGATCTGATGGAAGGGAAGGACAAATGAAACTTTCTTAGAGATTTTAGAAAAATAAAACAGCTATTAGAAAATGACGTTTTTGTAACACTAAGTTAAAAGCAGGATAGCCTTACAGACATCCCAAGTCTCCCGAAACTTCCGGGAGACTTCATCAATCATTAGACAGGCTAATGCTACAGATTCTCCCGACTAGGCACAGGGACGCTGCAACTCATCCTTTAACTTCCTCCAGTCTGAAAACAATGCTAGGTGCTGTTTGGCATCCCGTCGCACAAGCATCCTGTCTCTTACAGCCGATGGAAAGAAAATAGACTGAATAGTTCCATTCTTTAATAGTGTGACCACCAAAATTATTAATATTTGACTAGTGCATCTATGGATTTATGTCAACAATAAAAAGTAAAAAATAAATTACAGAGGTGCATAACTTCCAAGGATCAGGATGGAAATAAAAACCTGTGTACCAGCTTTTGGAAGAGGTCGCCTACACACTGCTGGTAGCTCCAGTCTTGGACTCGGGGCAGCAGAGCATTGTAGAAATCCTTGTGGATCTGATGGAGCTCTGGAACTTTGAAGAAGATTGTCTCTATCTGCTGGATGGTCAGCATTGGCTGGGAAGTAGTGGCTGCAGCCTTTAGAGGCTTCATAGGCTACGAAGAAAACACAATTAGTTCAAAACAGACAGTGTAAATAAGTCTATTAATAATTTCAAACTGTGTTTACAGAAGTGAAGTAGACCTACTGGACAAAATAATTGATTTTTTGAAAAGGGCTGAATCTGAATAGTGCTGTTTTTTTGTCGAGGTGAAAGGCGAAAGGTGAAAAAACGAATTATTTTCCACTTTTACCTGATGTATTACAACATTCAATTGCCAAGCACGTCACTTGGGCATTGTCAGTTTAACTATTACTCTTGCAAATTTCAACGGTGAAGTCCTCTCGAAATCTTTAAACATCTTTGTTGATTGCAGATGTGTATCATAGTTTCCATTGATTTTGCTTGTAAAGCAGAGAGAATGGCGCTCGGCTTACCGTACCTTGATGTCACTGCAGGAAGATGTCAGGAGGGAGGTGTTACTATATGTGGGCAAAAATGGCCGGTCTCGGACTCGGTGATCGCATCAAAAAATTTTATTTTTATCTTTTTACTTGTTAACGCTGAATTCATTAAATCACTGCAAATGTATTAGGTTTAGGTATAGATAATGATCCAATGATTATTCTTTGCTGACTAGGAACCAATTACATTAAAAAATTCTTTAAAGCTAAGTTTAAAGTTAAAGTGTATTTTACGTACAAAACTAAAAGGATAAACTATAGGGATAAACGGGGATAAAGTAAAGGGATAAACCAAAGGGATAAACAGGTTTTGACTATGGGTATGCTGATCTGACAGAACACCGGCTCTGGTGTTCTCGCAGCATACCAATCAGAGCTGAGGCATTTTAATGTGAGTTGCTTGGCCGAGTGTTGAATTCCGAGCTTATAGGGCGGCCCAAACAAAGGCCTTGATATAGCTAAGAAAACATGCAAATTGAACCGGAACCAAAGGTTGTTCCTATAATTTGCAAATGTCCTGAGTAATTTCTCGTACTCATCCAAAATGGAGTGCAATATGCTGATGAAGATTCTCAGTCATCCAGGTCAGAGTCATTCCAAAAAAGTAAAAAAAAAAACAAAAAACGCTGGACTTTGTTTTCCAGGTTTGAAGACATTTTGCTAACAATCCTGAAAGCTTTCTCAATTCAAAATGCCGCGAGTAGCGTTGAGTTCCAAGCTTATAAGGTAGTTAAAACAAAGGCCTTATCGCTTAGAAAATATACATCTTAAACTTTCTCTAAAAAGTTGTTTTTTGGCAATTGAACTGATATAAATCTTACCTGAGCAGATGTATTTTTGGTTACAAATGGTAGGAGACAGTTGGAATATTGCAAGACTCTTTGGTGTGTTTAAAAACAATGAAAAGACGGACCAAAAAGCATTATTTCTCAAAGATTTCTACAAAGATTTATGACAGATAGCAAAATGATTTCTGAGCGTATGGTCAATCAAGCTAAAATTTGACCCAACAATTTTTTGGTTTATTTTTAATATCAACAACACATTTTATTTGGACATTTAAGCATAAAGTATTTTTACATACAATCAGCAGGGCTTCCAGGTGGTTGAGGTAGGTTTCCTCACTGGCCAGGATCCCAGACAGAACCCATTTCCTCATCTCCTGCCTCTTTTCCTGTTCCAGCTCCACCTGATTCGACATGGGATCAGGGACAAAAGAAACCTGTTAGAAGATGTAAAAAGGTTGCATTTTCTTTAACCAAGATGGCTACAGATAACAAACCTGAAGCTTGTTTACACTCTGCAGGAGTTTTACATTCCAAGAGGCCTGCACCAGACATTGGTTGCCATTTAAAAAAAGTAAATTTTCCCTCTCACCAAGAAGTTGTTTTAAACTGGTCAAAGATATTAGCCACTGAAGTAGGGACATATGTCAGTAAAAAACGATTAGTGGAACAAACAACTGAGCATCATCAAACTCTGCTCTGCAAGAAAAAGAAGCAGTGTGTTAGCTGAACCCATGCACCTCCACCCCGATAAGGGCTTTGAAAATCACAGATGAGACTACCACACATAGAAGAACGGAACAAAAAGGAGAAGGGATGTTAAAATCTTTTTAACACCTGGTTAACCAAAGTATGCATGGTCTTTTCACCAACACCCTGCCTCACAATGAAAAGCATTTGCCATCTGGAAGCTGCACTGTATTTAATTGGTAACCTATGGGTGCAACAGCAGGATATGTGGCAAATTTTTTTTATTCATTTTGTAAACACATAGTGTGTTTATAAAATGGAAAAAATATAAAGTGTTTTTTTTTTAATCTTATTGTGTTTTGCATTAAAATGCAAATGGCAAAGTTTTGTATTATTATCAAAATGTTTGAGAACTTTGATGGACTGAAATTACACAGTTTGAAGAAGTTGTTGGCTTGACAAACACTGTAAGTGAAGGAAAGCCACGTTATCACTACCACTGTGAAAAAGTGCTTCAATTCAATTCAGTTTATTCATATAGCGCCAATTCAAAACACTCAATTTTAAAGCACTTTATAGGAGACAACACATTAAAATTGGATATAAGATTCTGTGAAGGAAAACCAGTTGATTACATCCAGTCACTGACTTGCAATACATGCTCCTCCTGGATAAGCGGTGATGATCATCACTCTCATTTTGTTGTTGACTCTTCAGCAATCCCTCACACCAATGTCGCTTGTGTGAAAAACTCCCTTTTAACAGGAAGAAAACTCCAGCAGAATCATGCTCAGTCTGAGTGACCTTCTGCAAAGGCGGACTGAGGTTCAAGAAGAATTGTCTCTGTAAAGTATCTTGATGTGTTGTGAATTAGAGCTATATAAATTACCTGAATTTAATTTAATTTTCTGACTGACTTCTCTTTAGCAGCTTTTTTTCTTTGCAATTTTGTGTTTCTTGTCTAATTTTTGAGTTTACAAGTGTAAACTCTTGTGTTTGCAGAACTTTTTTATCATGCCGTTCACCCCCCCTCAGTAACTGTATTCAAGCTCATAAAAACAGCTTTTTGAGGAGCTAAATTCAATTATTTTTCGCTACACAAGACAAAGGGTATAAGTAGTCATAGTCCAAACAAAACACACTAAATTATATGACATGTTATGCTGTTAAAGAAAAAGAACACTAATTACCTACAATAAGATGAAAAAAACATGTTTCCTTGTTTTTGTTTAACTTAACATAGCAGAAAAACACGACACAACACGAAAGGAGGAACTAAAGATAAAGCATGGTGTGCACAGAGTTTGGACAGAATATACTGGAGAAGGCTGCAGCGGCAGAACTGACGTGTAACGTGTCAGAGTTGTCCTTTACCGACTGTGTGGAATCGAGAGAACCTGAAGAATGCATCAATCTGCTGTTCCTGTTCTTGGAGTGGAGCTGTGGAGAGGAGGAAGGAGACCCGGTCAACGACAGAGCCCCACAGTCAGGCTGGTTCTCCTCTGAATGCTCCAGGTCATAGCCATATGATGGAGGGTTTTCGATATGGGGAGCATCTGGGAGAAATATGAAAACAAAGGACAATAGTCACATGGTGTGCTGGTAAGCTGCTGGGTCCTGTTAAAACAGAGACACATTATGGACTAGGCATCAAGCATAAGCAAAATTTCCAACTGGAATCTGAACTATGTCAATGCCAGACAACATCTATGCCCTTTCGTTGGTCAGCCTGTGCATCACTTCAGTTGACATGACCTTTGGTGGCATATTAAAGTTTATGTATAGAAAATCTGCCTTAAGTCTAAAACTTAGCTTCATATGAACCAATTGATCGCTTAAAGCCTAATGATTCAATATCTCCAAGAGAAATTTATAAAGATATTAACTAAAACATATGTCATAAATTCAATGCAAAACAGTTCAAAAAGTGTGTGAACAGAAATTTGTGTGGATTTGTGGAATGTTGAACTCATAGCTTCCTCCACATGATGCTCCAAGCTGTTAGCATGGATTTTAATGGCAGCCTTTTTAATAATTTGCCATCCAGTAAGTTCAGAAAGACGGCCATGTTAGGTTTGTATGATATCACCAAATCTTGCAGAAGCAAAGCTGTTGCTGTAATGCAGATAACGGTTACATTCAATGCTAGATGAGCATCTACAACACCAAAACTTATTCACACAGGCCAAGGAGTATGCTGGCAACTGCAATGTTATTTTATGTTTTCTCTCACTTTATGTTAAAGAATAAGGTAGTTAAAGCTAAAATGTATAATTTTTAGTGACATCTAATAGTCAGACTGCAGTGACATGAACCGCTCACCCCACCGCTTCTCCCCCTCTAACAATACAGAAGCCATCATGGTACCAAAGGGGTTCTGCAACGTCCTCATCATCTTCTCAACAGATGATCTGGTTTGTTTACATAGATAATTTTCTACATAGTATTTTATCAGTCTGTGTAGGATAAAGATTTGATATATGCCTAACTTGCTACAGTCACATTTGAGCGTAATAATTACCTCTATAGTCACTAGTTTGTCAGCTCTGTGCCTCCATAGCACAAAGATGTATGGCTCCAAAAATGTGAAACCTGCTGCCATGTAATTATAAATAGCAATTTCTAAGGCAATTAAATCAAAGATTGGGACTTTCATTTTTTAGATGAAAATTACCTACTTATCTATAATGTGTATATCTGTGAGTACATACCTTTAATTATTATACACTGTAGCTTTAACCGTTTTAGTTTGTCCTTATCCAGACATATTATATAATTTCCAATAGGCAAGTTGGGGGTTGTACACAGATTACTAGTTAAAACAAAAAATTTTAAGACAAATGCTTTTAGATCACTGTAGTTAACATGTTATGAACTTTAAAAATAAATCCACAACAACAAGCTCTAATATTTTGGCATTAAATCCACAGTTAAATTCCACTGACCTGTGACCTACATAAATGCAGCATATTCCAGTCACAGAGCTGAAGTCAGGTCAGTGGATAAACAAGTAAGAAGGCAGGGCAAACACACATGCCCTGCTCATTATACACAATGTCCCCCTTCACACACTTGTTTTGTTAAGAAGGATTCTTTAGCTTGGTGTGATTTTTCCTTATTATTTACCATTTATTTAAACAAGTCCTAAAAATCAAACAGCAAAATATATTTTTTAGGATCCTTTTAAAAAAATAAAATAAAGGAGGTGTTGCAACAGCATTGCTTGCAGCCAGGCTGTTCTGGACAAACATGATAGGAATACATGTAACACTTGTCATTCAGAGTTTTTAAGATTAGCAGCCTTCTGCATACTGTAATTACCGTCAGCCACTCCAACTCACCGACACATGTAATCATTATTGTCCCTGCTGTCAAATTTTTGGCTGCTTACTGACAGAAAACATCTAAAAGGTTTTCTAGTGAAGGAGGATGTCTAAGATCTCTTGCAGTGTTGAGCGAGGTATTTTAAGAGAAGGTCATAAAAACTGGTTTACCGCAGCATGAAAACAGGAAAATAAAGGATTCCGGAAACTGGGGGAAGGTGGAGCCATGTCATCTGGAAAGCCCTAGAGGACAAAGCATAAAAGATGACATCCAACAAACACCCAAGCCCAAGAGGAAAGAATAAAAGAGGGTACTAATGCAAGGCAAGCAGCATCAGCAAACTAAGGAAGTCCTAGTGAAATGGTTAATAGCAGGCCTGGAAAAAGATGAGGAACACACCTCAACAAGATCACTGGCTCAGCACCATTATGAGCAATTTTTTAAGGTCCAAACTTATCAAATACCACAACCATATCTGGAAAGGTATTTAAAATGTGCTCTTAATTTCATACACTGCACCCTTTCTGTCTAATATGGAAACAAATGACAAACACAGCGCTCACTTGGCTGTGGTCATTGTAAGAAAGCTGACGTGACAATAGAGCCTCAGTGAGTCCAGTTATTGTAGTGATCACAAGGACGCCTACTAAGGAAGTGTCCAGGCAGGTTTGCCCGGAAAATTCAGCAATCCATTTGCTCCAGAGAGGAAACAGGCTTTCTACACAAGGCCAACTCTGTGCAAACAGCCTTTACTCCTTCTAACACATCCTCCGAAAGTCATGCCTGTTACATTTATATCCTTAAAGAGCCCCCATACTTTGAAGGGCAGAGATGCATAGTTTAACGGATCTGGGAAGAAGTTAAGAGACACTTAAACACATTTAAAGCAACTTTTATCCTCGTGTGCCTCAGACAGCAGTTACCTGTGGTTTCAGAGCAATAATACCAAAAACAATTCTTAGTCCTCTAATGTCAGTTTCAAATGATATTCTCCAGGTTTCTGTTTTTGAGACTATTTTTATGAGCACTTATAAGGTACGGTGTTCTCATGGTAAACTCTGTCCTTTCTGCACAAATGTTATTCATGGAGATATTTTGAATCTTTGGAAACATTTATGCCCAAACCCTAATGCTTTAATCTCCTAGTTTAAAACTGTCCTTAGACAAAGTCAGTGTTCTTAAACCTAAGAAGTAAGTAAACGTCAAAAGTAATCAAAATTGTTAGTTTCTTTATATCCACAAAACTCAATGTAAATTGTTTTATAAACAATTTTTTCATTGAATCTTGGATGACATGAATCATAATTTTGTGCACATAGCTTCTGCAATCTTTTAAGAACTTCTGACAGGAAAATGTCCATCACCATCAGGTCTTACACTGATGCAATGATGAATGACATTAGTTGGTGGCTGGTAGCTTTCAGGGGTTAGACTGCAGTAAAACAGTGCTTTTAAAGTACAGAGTCTATGCAAGGCATGTAATTTTGGTGTAGTTTGGGAAGTAACATTTTGTTTGTATATTTTGAAAATAAAATACAGACAAATGCTAATCTTAATTTAGTCCCCATAATCTAAAAAAAATGATAAAGCTTCCAAGTGTATTTGCTGATTGCCGTTGGTATAACCTAAAATGCTCTTTTACATTTTGCGCCTTAATATATTTCCTCCAAATCATTAAATACATTCTGTATTGTTAACAGATACTACTCCTCCTTCAAAACCATTTCAAATCCCCTCTACTTTAACTAGACAGCCCTTAAACTGTGAAAAAGATTAGGCATAAACCTATAGGGTGGTAAAGATGACATCCCTATTTAAAATCCCTACTATCTGCAGATTAAAACCTTTTCAGGCTGTGCAATGAAAACATAATAAAGACATTCTAATGATGTTACATAAGACTAAACAGCTGTGGATTTGAGCTACACAGAGAAGGGGATCAGAGAGAAGCTGATCTAGTTTTGCACCATCACTGGACTCTGAAGTTCTGTTATTCAAGAATATCATTTAAAACTACTGCAAAGAATAAGGAATCACCAGATATAATACAAAACTTCAGACAGTAAACAATTCAGCAACATACTTTTGTTCCTATTTCTTTTTTCCTAATTGACACCGAGAACAAAGTTTTAAAAATAGACCTAAAGAATACAACCCTCCACCAAACAAAGCGTCTCCAAACTCTATAGCCTGTGTCTGGAGAACAATTAGGCATCATAGAGTACTTTTCCTTCCTGCAGCATGTGAACAACAGAGACACTCAGGACAGATACAACAGGCCTGTTAGACATTCACCCATGACAAAGCAAAGCCACATTGAAAGCCCTGATCCTAATCCGTACAGATGAACTACGATAAAACAGGCAGAAAGGGATTGACAGATGTGCTGCAGAGATAAAGTCACCCACGTCACAGCCTCTATGTCACATAAATAATCAAGTAACACTGTTCAACTACAACATGGGTCTTAATTCAAAATTTAAATTTTTACTTTTGTAAAAACAAACAGCTTCTCCTTAGACTTAGGGTGAGATTATGTGCTCATGAAGCAGCAAACACATTTTAGCTGATTAGATTAAAATTCATAGCCTTGATTTAACCCTCGCTTATCATAGCTGAAAGAACAGAGGGGGAAATAGCATCAAATTCAGATACCAGTTTCCAAAAGTAAAAATCAACTGAGCAAGAAGGTCAATGAATTGAGCCCAGCTGAAACCAAAATAGCAGCATCCATATTCCCCCAGTTCAAAACAGAACACTGCCCAGACCCATGAGAGCACAGAGACAATAAATACCGACTTATCCTTCCCTGCTGTGAACAAATTGACCGCCCATGCAAAGGACAGCCAGCTGATGGACAGAAATGTGATCACAAGCTCTCCCACAAAAACAAAGTTTGATTTATGCAGCTCCGAATAGGCCGCATTAGCAATTTGAGGTTGACGACAACATTGATTTCATGCACTTCTGCATTAAAATCATGCAGCAGGACATAACAGGTGCTTCTAAATTATTGAAAACTGTCTTATTTTTAACAAAAGTATCCAGCATTTATTAGTGCCATGGCAACACTCTGATTAAGGGCAAGTAAAAACCTAACACTTTTGGAGCTCACTCGACAGTCTATAATGGAGATGGATGGAAACATTGATGATTGTTCCAGAACATCTAGTCTGGAACTGGTCTGTGTGGTGAAACCAGCAGCCAGTTCAAGCTCAGCAGAGTGCATAGACGCTGAGGCATATGGAGGCATCACACCTTACAGATCAGAACAATCCAGACCTGACCTGTAGCCTACAGATTCAGTTCCAGCTTTCCCATCAGATGCTGTGGGATGATGGTGTTGCAAGCTGAACTGAAGTCCAAGAACAGCATCCGCACATGGGTGTTCTTCTCCTCCAGGTGTGCTAGGCTCAAGTGAAGAGCAGAGGAGAAGGAGTCTTCAGTTAGGCAGTTCCATGGTTAGTCAAACTGGAACGGATTGAATGCTGGGGGGAGACTGGAGACGATGTGTTCTTTTAGCAGCCTTTTGAAGCACTTCATCATGATAGAGTCAGTGTGACACGCTAGTAGTCATTAAATGAGGAGACCTGAGATTTTTTTGGGACCGGAATGATGGAGTCAGACTTAAAGCATGCTAGCACTTAGCTTGGTCCAGCAAGGTGTTAAAAAGGAAAAGCCATCAGTTCCCTTAAAGTTTTCTATATCTAATAATATTGCAACTGGAAAATTCATGTGTTGATGACATGATATTGACATTTTCTTGTATATTTTGTAGACAAAATGTTAACACAAATGATCAATGGAATAATTTCAAGGAGATCCACATAAAATAGATTTTATAATAAAAATTGCTGCAATTCAGAGGTGTCTAGCACCGTTTAATGACTTTGTCAGAAAACAGGAGTGACATATGCAGGAGAACATTAGAGTTAGAACAGTGCTTTTGTTTTTTAAAAGCTGCTCAAGTCTGCCTTCACACTGGGTTTAGCTTTCTGCTTCCAACGCCATAAGGATGGTGTCAGCTTATTTAAAGTTCCTAAGGTTCTAGAGCAGCTTTCAAAATGGCTGAAGCAGATCACAGGAGATCTGTAAGTTGCAGCGCCCCTCTATGTCTCTTCTGTGCTTGGAACATTTTGAGAAGGACGGGTTTTTTATTTTGTGCCCGCAATTATTAACTTGCTGGGTTGTTCAATGAAAAACTACCATGGGCAGCTGCTAAGAGCTGTACCTATGGGGGTGATGACATAGGACACCTGGGAAGAGAGAGAACATGAGTTTGCTTATGTCATTCCCAGCACTTCCACGGCGGCTCCACATCCAAGCCAAAATGCTGCAGAGGTAAGAGAAATGTTAAAAATATTCAGAATCGAACTGGAGGCTGAGGTTGAGATTAAATTGTAATTAGCCGGTTTCCCATATAATGATCCAAAGCTAATTGTTATTAGCTTTTGTAGTACTGCAGTCAGAGGCCAACTTTATGGCAATACTGTGGCTCTATGTTGTGCCTTAGGTGTTTCATAGGTCCTGAGTTTAAATAGAAGGTTCAGAGGAATTTATGATGTTTTAAGCTCATCGGTATCAGAGAAAACAAACCTTATAGGTCAGGGGTTGTAGAAGCTCAGGTGTTGTATGGGATGACTTCCTACAAAACTTAAATTTCAGTAACTCCCCCCCCAAAAAAAACTCACCATCCCCACGAGCAGCTGAGACATTCCATAAACACTTAGCCTGCCAGGCAGCAGCACAGAGGGCCCTTTGAGAGCGACAAGGCAGGGAAGCTGAGCCTGCAGGTCCAGAGAGTTAAGTCTGAGTGCAAGGAAGGATAACCGATCTAAGGGGAGCCCTACAGCCACCAGAACATGCGAAACATTGTTTTTTCCATCAATACCTGCCTACAAGAAATGCCTGTTATGTAAGTGAACAGTGAGATTAATGGAAGTGTTAGAATTAACAGTCCAGGCAAGCTTGTAAACAAGCTTTTCTGGTCCACTTTCCAACAGGCAAAGACACAAAGACTATTCATGCATTCTACTGTGAGAGCAGCTGAAGAGGCCTGTTCTGGTGTACTGATGAACTGCCAGCTCTTAAACACTGAAAAGGAGAACAGGTGTCTTACTTTCATACATAAAAAAATCTCTGCACATAGTTTCACCATAACTTCTTCTTGTATGTCAATATTTACATTAGCAACAAGAGGGGCTTCGAAGATGACCAGAGCTCAGATATCCAGGTTAAATATCCATGAGTCTGCAATCAACATGAAAGGCAGAATTGCAACAGTGCGAATCCTGCTGAGGCAGCAGTTTGTGCCGATCTCTGGTCTGAAGCAGAGCTGAACAGACAGAGCCTTTTTTCAAATTGAACAGAAGTCCAAGACCGATCCATTTATGGGTCAAACCTGTGCAACATCCTGACACTGCTGGTCTTATCTAAATGCATGGTAAAAGACACACTGCTGGTTTTAGAATGGATTATGATTTAATAATGGCAGATTTAGTATCCCATTTTGGTGGATCTTTTCTTATAAGTACTGTAATACATTAAAACAGAGTGTCAAGTCCCTTCTGCAGACACGGCAGAATGATTACACACACAGCCCTGTCAGAGTTGTGATGTAAATTAAAAGTGGAAAAAATAACCCATCAGAGAGATGGCCTCTTTAAAGGCCCACTGCCAAACAGAGGTGATGTTTAAAAACCAGCTATGGCAATCGACCTAGATAACCAAAACCAGGAGACAATGCTTATTTCACATGTGGGAATTTTAGGTTGGCCATTTATTTCAACAAGGAGGATTTTAACAACTTTTTGAAAAGACCTGCCCTCTCCACTTTAAAAAAAAATGCACATGCACAACCCTGTACCCGCTCCCGAGATGGAACACCTATTGATCGTGCGTTAGAGCATGCATGAGCCCATTTCTCCTTATGCATGCTGTTTAAAAGTCGCTGTTTGTGCCGCTCATACAAGCTTACTTTTCCAAAAGAAGATCTGCAACTTTTCCACTATGTCAGACTGAAAATGGGGACGTTCCGTAAAAATTCAAAAAATTTTGGGGGGAATTTTTGGCGACGAGCACGTAGGACGGCCTTACGTAAACATACAGTGGGTATGGAAGGTATTCAGACCCCTTTAACTTTTTCAATCTTTGTTTAGTTGCAGCCATTTGCTAAAAAAAAAGGTTTGTTTTATTTCTCATTAATGTACACTCAACACCCCACAAAAAAAAAAAAAAAAAAAAGAAATGTAGAATTTTTTGTAGAAAAACAGAAATATCACATTGCCATAAGTATTCAGATCCTTTGCTCAGTATTGAGCTCAAGCGCCCTTTTGAGCTAGTACAGACATGAGTCTTCTTGGGAATGATGCAACAAATTTCTCACACCTGGACTTGGGGATCCGCTGCCATTCTTCTTTGCAGATCCTCTCCAGTTCTGTGAGATTGGATTGTGAGCGTTGGTGGACAAGCCATTTTTAGGTCTCTCCAGAGATGCTCAATTGGGTTTAGGTCAGGGTTTTGGCTGGGCCAGTCAAGAATGGTCACAGAGTTGTTCTCAAACTCCTCCTTTGTTATTTTAGCTGTGTGCTTGGGGTCATTGTCTTGTTGGAAGGTGAACCTTCAGCCCAGTCTGAGGTCCTGAGCTCTCTGGAAGAGATTTTCTTCTGGGATATCACTGTACTTTGCTGCATTCATCTTTCCTTCAATTGGAACCAGTTGTCCTGTCCCTGAAGCTGAAAAACACCCAAACAGCATGATGCGGCTAACACCATGTTTCACAGTTGGGATTGTACTGGGAAGGTCATGAGCAGTGCCTAGTTTTCTCCACACATATTAGAATAAAGAATAATAATAAAAAAAAAAAGAATAAATAAAAATATTGAATCTTGGTCTCATCAGACCAGAGAATCTACTTTCTGAGTCTGGGAGTCCTTCAAGTGTTACTTGGCAAACTCTATGCAGGCTTTCATATGTCTTGCAAAAAAGTTCAATGTATATGTATTCTTTTGCAAGGCACTGTATATACGAGAACTGAGGGTGATTAAAACACATTTTGTCTTGTTTGGTCTGATAATAAATGCAACCAAACCAAGTTTTTCAAAAATTGCATAAAAGCCCATAAAGCCACGGAGAAAAAAGTTTTTTTTTTTTTGTTTTTTTTTACTTCCAATCGGCTCCCAACCTGAGGCCTAATCCAGCTAGGTTCATCCTAATGTCATTGGAATATCACAAGGTAAATCCAGATTGTTGTTAATCCACTAGACAAGGTCCACATAAGACAGCTGTTCCATTAGCTCAAAAACTTTTAAGTGCACCTCAGGCTCTGAAAAAGCATGACTTTGTGTGAATAGTGCATAAAAGAAAGTGAAGGACTAGAGAGATTTCATACAAAGAGAATCAGCTGACTGGTTATAGGATGAACCGCTGCCTGCTGCAACAGCTGGGAGCATGCAGATCCACAGCACACCACAAAAATAAAATGGTTAACTACTACTAACTACAGAAAAGAAAACTATCGCGACATCCCAAGACATGTTTGCTTTTTTATTTCTGCACGCAGCTACTTTTAATCATAAATTAAATGTTTGGTTTTACTACAAATAAATTGGTGAGTGGCTAACCCAGATCCAAATGATACAATCTATAGAGATGTTTAATATGTTTTAAATGATCTTTTTAAACCCGAAACAAGTATGCTTGTATTTTATAACAGGAATAACAATAGTAATAATTTGAATGTACTCATGTTTAAGACACCTTTTAGTTAAATGCAAACTTCAATCATTCAATTTTAAAAACCTAACGGTGTATTCAATCCCCAACATTATGCTCTCTCTGCTTTTTCCCCATAGTAGCTTCATCTGTTCTGCTCCTGTTCGGCTGTGACACCATCCTGGAGAGAAATATCAGCTGTGCAGCTGCCATCAACACATTTGTTTATAGATGTTAAAGCTCAGTGTAGTCCTGTTTCTCTGACTGTAACGGACTGGATAAACTCTCTTCATCCTCTGACATGGGAGCTGGCTCGGAGCTCCTCTTTCTGCCTGTGTGTTTCCTGGACAGGGCTGTTTGTGAAGCTGGTTTACAGTTTCCATCTCTGCTTCTTTCTGTATTACTGCTTCTGTCTCCTTGAACCCGAGTCGGCCTCAGTAGATGGCCGCTCACACTGAGCCTTGTTTTGCTGGAGGTTTCTTCCTGTTAAAAGGGAGTTTTTCCTTTCCACTGTCGCTACAAGCATTCTTAGTGTGAGGGATTGCCTTCAAGTCAATGAGTCTATGCAAACAGCTGGTTTTCCTTATATAGAAAACTTTGAATCAATTTGACTGTATGATTTGGTGAACTGTAAAGTGCCTTGAGATGACATTTGTTGTGAGTTGGTGCTATATAAATAAACTGAATTGAAACCGAATTACTCTTAAAACAGTTAAGTTTAATTTTATGGAACAAAAATATTCTAAATAAAAAATAAAACAAAAGATTTTATATGATTCTATAACTTTTTAACACTGTTAAAAATAGTATTCTTTTTTATGTCCTTGTGTCTTTTTATGCTTTAAGTTAAATGTAGGGATATTTTGGGATAAAGTTAACTGCTCAATAGCTTAACTTGGGTCAGTGAACCAATAAAATGCAAGGCCTTTGGCTTTTAAATCATAAATACATTCAATATATTGGTTTTGCTGATCACTAGTTTCTCTGGACATTTAATCCTACCTAGAAATACAATGTGGTGGTATAGGCTGTACTGATCACATGGTGCAGCCAGTTTGAAGGATTATATTCATTTTTAGTATGTCTACTTAATTATCATATTTAAATAGAAAATGGAAGAGACACCAATTTATTGTTTTTAAACTTTCATAACAAACCATATGAAGTTATTATAGACAGCACAATCACTTTATGCAGCCAAAACTATTAACAGTGGGTCATCACAAGCATGTGCACTTCCTGGCATGAACTATCAATTTGTGTCTTTATTGCAAAACACAAAAGAGCAAAACTAAAAAAGAAAAATGGGTCTACAGTTAGATTAATGGATTTCCCCTAAATAATAGCTTAAACATTCCTAAAGGTGGGAAGCCCCTCTTTCCCTGGGACTAGAAAGATCCCTAAACCCTATTCCCTGTCCCACTTAATATTGTCATATTGTTTTTGTGACTTTAATGCTAATCAATACTTATTGACTTATTTGTCTATTGTGTTTGTGCATCTCGACAGGAAACATGGATGACTGTTGTTTTGATGGTAATGTCACGTTTGTATAACACGGCAGCATTAAATCGAGAAAAAACAGACTTAAAAACAGCTTCTTCCCAAAAGCTAATGAAGCAAAGGAACTCGCTATGCAAACACTTACATCCGGTCTCCAGGGAAAGGCTCCCACTTGCCCCCTCCACTCTCCAGCCACTCAGTCTCACCTTCACAAACTCACACTCCTTCTGACAAACACATTTAATAAGAATGGACTTCTTGTGGCTAAACTTTGCAAACACTACACTTATTACTGCATTTCTAGATTTTACATTTCTAGATAAGTTCAGATTTTTTTCTCTAAGGCTGTTTAAGAATCTACTTTAATTGATTTTTATTCATCTTCTAAGCGGGGGAGTCTCAAAATCTTTCTGCAAAAATTAATTCTGGTTTCATTAAGAAAATAAAGACTCTTGATTGATTAAACGTCAAGCATGACAGGCTCTTTTTCTTCACCGACTCATCTGAGCTCATTTTAACCAACCCTCCCAAATGTATCAAGCTAGAACAAACCCTTTAGGTTAATTACTCCAATGTGAGATTACCAACACCAACGCCGTAGGGGAACCAATGCCTCAGTGTGTCTTAATGGAGAGAATGTAGCATTCAGAGGGCAGGGAGTATAAAGAGGAGAAAAAGTGAAGGCTGTGCTGTTTACAAAGAACAAAAGAGCATCAAATGATGCAAAACCAAATTTGTTATTACTGAAAGGTAATGAGAAAAATTCCTTGATAGAAGAGCTTGATAAATGTAGGTAATGGAAGCAAATAAAACTCTTCAAGAAAAAGAAAGTTAATTAAATTCAATCAGACATGTCATCATTTTTTAGTGGGCCACATTCAGTGGAATAAAACACTTCAGTTAGATTATCTGAAACCTAAATAAATAAAACTATGTCTTAGCATATTAATCTCAACTGATGAGAACACTTTAGGATGGATTTATTGCATTAGGGCCAAAAAAACTAGGTCAACAATAAAGAGATTGTTGGTGCATTCTATGCATCAGTGACTCACACGATGCTACACACTAAAGTGTTTCAGTGATTAAAGAGGTCTGTTTTAATTGCGACTCAAGATGAGTTTTCAGACCAATACGGATTCCTTTTTTTTTTTCTTTCTTTTTTTTGAAGGTCTGGGCTCTGTGGCAAGTAAAGGTTAATTTAGTATG
>NW_015151262.1:40549-41840 GCF_000732505.1 Cyprinodon variegatus | reverse complement strand
AAGTCACGACTAAACTTATGGCTACAGAGGGATTTATCAATACTAGGATGGATCTACCTAACTAAGATGGAATTTTTGTCTAGATGTGTCTACCCAGCCTATTCCAATGCCATTCCAAACAGATTAATTAAATCTATTAACCAAATCAACCTAAATTTAATTTGGAGAAACAGATCACATTATATGAAGAAAAGCAGTATGGTTAAAGACGCAAAGGATGGGGGTCTCAAAGTTATTGATTTTGACTGCCTAAATTGGACCCTAAAAATAAATTGGTTAAAATCTTGGACTCATTTTGGTTTTGTATTCCAAGGACCTTGTTCAAGAAAATTGGAGGATTGGAATTTATTCTGACAGCGGACTTTAATGTAGACAATTTGCCAATAACACTGTCAGAGTTCCACAAACAAATCCTCTTGTATGTGCTATATGTGCATAACTTCTCACCCAACACAACTGTTGTCTCGAACAACAGATATATGTGTGGTGTGGGGGATATAAATCTGATGGATGATGATGATCTGGTTGAACTGTAAAGTGCCTTGAGATGACTTGTGTTGTGAATTGGCGCTATATAAATAAACTGAATTGAATTGAATAGGATTTAAAAAAATGTATTGCTGTTTTGCACAATATGCTTAACTAAGAATTTTTTTTTGTTAAATATTAGAGATCTAGCACATATAGTCTTTATACATTGTTTAGAGTTACTTATATCTTTCTACCCCTTTTATAAAATATCCCAGGATTCAAGCAAGCAGGTGTTATGCCCAAAAATGCATGCCTGCCGAGATATGCATCCCCAGTCTTGGGAGCGCGCATCGCTCTGTTCAACTGCATATCGACGAGGAAAACGGATTAAAATATGACCAATGGAGCTTGGGTTCTTATATTAATGGTATAAAAACGTTTAAATATACCTCTCGTGGGAAATAAATGTGGTTATTTGGCAGATTCATTTACAAAAATACGGATTTTTTTAAAATAACATTAATTCCAAATATTTTGTCCGAGGTACGGCTGATTATTTGTTGTGGTCTCTTGTTATTTACACAACACAAAAATCAGTGATAGCCGACGTGAGTTTTGAAATTGCAAAGCTTTCTCTTAAGGGTAAAATCAAATGCGCATCTACACAGCACAGCGTTCACAGACCAGTGTCACGCATTCGTCAGCGTCAGACAGCTATGGTGCATTCAGGAGCACGGGACATTTCAAACTTACGAGGAAAGAGGCATAAAACGGAACCGTACTTAACTCATACAATAATGTATTTATCAAGAAACAGTAT
>NW_015151262.1:37020-38752 GCF_000732505.1 Cyprinodon variegatus | reverse complement strand
ACATTTCAACTGATCAGTAAATAGATAGATTGATTAGATTATGCTGCCCCTGTCAAGGCGTCAGAATTTTAAGGGAGAATAAAAAGCATATGAAGACTAAGCAACACTGCAAACAGCCAGTTCAGGGAGTAAATTGTGGGGAAAGATTAAAGCAGAAAATATTATTAAATAATATCCCAGGTTTTGCATATTTTTTTCTAAGGTTTGCAAAGCTCAGGATAATTTGCACAACTAATATGTAAACTTCTTACTAAAATGGAAAAGTATGATTTGAACCAAATTGACATGTTGGGCTAAAAGAGCATTAATTAGAAAGGCAGTTAAGAGGTCTATGGTGTCTCTAGAGAAGGGTCTCTATTCATTGCATTTGTAACTGAAATGCATAGACTTGGAACTGAGGCAAAGTCTTTTATTGAAGTCTTAGTCTTAATTGAACAGAGGGATCTGAAAAAGGGTGTGCACAATGTCCCCCATTCAACCAGATTAAGCCTAAGAAGTACTGCAAAGAACAGGCCAAACCTGTGTCTTGACATAATAACTCTGTCATCTATAAAACTAGGAGGCAGTTATGAAAATAGTTCCGTTTTATGTGATTATATGAATATCTTTATAAACTACATCAAAACCAAAAGCTTGAATTTTGTTCACTTGTGTATTAACGCTGTAAGAGTGTTATTTTTATTAAAATGTCTTCTAAATTGAACCCTATACTTTTTCATAATCATGTTATCCTATTCTATTTATTTTGTATATCTGCGTTTGTGTCATTACAGGGATACATTTTCAACCATGGTTTATTTTTTTTTAATCTGCTTTATTAAATAATGATTTAAGATGCTAGTAGTTCTCTTTTCTTCCCACTTGTAGGAGCAGCTTCAGACAGGGTTTGGTGAGTGGTAGCAAACCTGTAGTTCACCCAATCCTCCACTGGTTACTGCAGAGAGTCCCTGACCTAAAGAAGAGGGCTTATCTAGCCCATTTTTTGATGAAGCTGGCGATACCTGCTGAGTTTTTGCAGGATGATATCATCAATGATACTTATCATCAGGTCGGTCACAAGTACAATTTGAAATCACAATTTCATTTTCAGTGTTTGGAAACTTTCTAAAGCACAAAGCTTGTGTTTTCAGTATGAAGAGCTGGTGGAAGGATTTAAGACATGCCATAAGGAGTGTGAGCATCTGAGGAGCTCAGGCTTCTCCACAGCGAAGATCAGACGGGTAAAGTTATGCTGTGCTTTAACACATTTTAAAAACCTTCAGCTGCATTTATACACAAATAAAACCACCCAAAGATTGCAAACACAATTCTATTCATAATGGTTGTAGATGTTAGTTAGAGAAATTAGAAAACAAAGGAGCTTAAAGGTGTCATAGAATGATTATACAGGGTATTTGGTGCTGGTCCTTAAGGTCTCTGAATAGGGTGTGTAACATCGGTTGGGCTGAAAATGGCATATTTGCCGTTCTATGAGCCTCAATGCAAGCCTGGTTAAGAGTCCCAGAATAAAACGACAGGTTTTCTTCTTTTTATGGTATGCTCATGAATATTTAGATGAGGTGTGTGCTGATTGGTTGGTTTACAACGAGCGAAGCTGCTCAGCAAAGACGCATCATATTAACAAGCATGTTGATATGGTAGGGTGATCAGGCGTCCTTTTTTTCCTGGACATGTCCTACTTTTCATACCTAAAAACATTTCCGGGAGGAATTTCAAAATCATCCGGGATTTT
>NW_015151262.1:33171-34929 GCF_000732505.1 Cyprinodon variegatus | reverse complement strand
CTCGTCACAGGGCTACATGACAACACTGATATATGTTGAGAGGATTATCCCAACTCAACTAACCATAATGCTTCCAGCATTTTGCTTTAATGTTGCAATTCCTGCTCTGGTTCTTACAATAACTGTCACCAGAATTATGGGAATCGGTTGACTGTTCAATTCTCACTTCTCTACACACAATCAGTTTATATGCAGCTAAGTAAGGATACAGATTTGATCCTACACTTAGTATCTTTACAGTCATGTATAATGTGACACAAAAAAAAAACAATATTAACCCAATATCAAAATGACTAAGTAAGCTTAAATATGTAATGAGCATTCATGATTAAATGTTTACTTTCCCTGCAGTGCATCCTGGAGAAAAGGAAACACCACGTGACTAATCTGTTTTACATTATTTGGTGATTTAAGTTTTACTGCCATTACAGTATTAATGGCAGTAAGAAATGGAAATGTCATGAGAGCTACTCAAAAAAAAATTGTATTTGGTATACACTCAGTTCTCAGCTTTTACGGAGGGATTGGATTCTATGGCACCTGCAGTCACAGTCGTGTCCTTCAGACACAAAGAAAAAAAACAACTGCTTTATAGATGGCATTGGAAATTATGTCCGCATGTTATAAACTTAATGCTAATAAACAAAATGCACAGTAGCTCCGGTGGTCTTGTCTTGGAGCTATCCTTTTGAGATTAGGTCTCCATACCGCAGATTGTTATTTCCTATAAATTCAAATCTAACATTGTTTTAAAAAGTACCTTTTTGCTTTAGAAAAATATTGTTTAAAGCATGGGGCAGATAGGATTTTTGATCTGGGGGTAGGGATAGTAAATTATTGCGAAAAAACCTAACTTATATATATGTAAATTAGGCTAAAATTGGTGCTTAAATCTGTACTTTGCTAATAGCCTATTGGCAAATTGTTTGGACTAAAATCTATTTAGATTAGATATAAAAAGCTTTTGTTGTGCAGCAATAGAAAGAGGAACAGTAAAAAGGCCTTTATTTTTTACATCTAGTCACTTATAGATAAGAGCAGATGGCATTTATTGCATTAGTTAATGTCAGTGTAGCTAAGCTTTTCAACATTACAGAAGGAGGATTTCCCAAATCTGGGAAAATGAACAGGAGACAGTTAATTTTTTTGTTTTATTGTTTTTTTTTATAGAGCCGTCCCTAAAGTGTTTCCTTGTTACATTAAAAGCTGGAACTTTGAATAAAAGAAACAACTAATCCCTATGTTTATTCCTCCCTGTTTAATTTAACCCTATAAAATATAAACAAATGTAACTTTTTTTTATATCAGCTGCAAATATTTGTACTTTTTCAGAGGAAGGGGGAAGAAAGAGGACCTTCTCTGTTAGTGTGTATATTATTAAAATAACTAATGAGACTAAATAGGTATTCGATTCTCATGTCACTTAGCCATTGGATCATCCTTCCACATGTCCAGAATGCATAAAACCTCCTTAATTTGTGTTTATGTAAAATGCTTCTTTTATATTAAAAGCTCCTTGTCTCTTTGTAAATCCATGTCATTATCACCCCTGCTGGTTTAAAGTAACATTTCTGCTTTTGTAAACCAAGGCAAAAGAATTCTTCATGCCAAGAATTATTCATGTTCCACTTTTCCAACTTATCTGGCTCTTAAATATGGGCATCCTCTTAAAGTTAAACAAACTATAAGAGTTCTAAACGGTCTACTCATGGAAGTTGTAATACTTAAAAAGACTTATTTTTTGACAACCTGTTTTTA
>NW_015151262.1:30591-33161 GCF_000732505.1 Cyprinodon variegatus | reverse complement strand
GGAGAGATTATAACCTTCAATGAATATCTACTGCAGGGAGAAACCAGTCGGGTATAAGGAAGAGGTTTTCACTTATAAGAAAAGGTGAATCTTATAGAAAAGGTGAAACTGATTGTGAGAAGCTGATAGATCACCCTGAATAATTCATCCCTCCCACTTCTGAAATGATGGTTTTGCCCCTTAATGATTATTTAGAGTTAATTATATTATTGTTGTTATTATTTTTTTGGTTTTTTGTCAAAACTTTATTCAAATAAAATATTAGATTATCTGTTAAGTAAATAAAATAGACTATTCGTAAGATCATTGGCTGTATTTCTATAATTTTCTGTTCTCAATGCTATTCACACAAAGAGATATATTGTTGCCATTATTTGGGGCTAGTCATAAGTTAGATGTACTTAATAGCCCGACAGAACTTTAAATTGTATTCTCTAGTAATTAATGCATTTTCATTTTCCGATGCATTTTCTGAGTCGTTCATCATAATTTTAGGTGTAAAAATATTTTGGCTTGTTAGTTTCAGGCCCTGGCAATGATTCAACTCCTCTGTGACAAACAGATCCACCTCTGCTGGAGCAAAGCGGTCTCAAATCATGAGCACCAGATCATGGTGAAGGGGCCACCCTCCCTGGCAAGAGACAAAATTGCACAACATTGCAGCGCTTTTCTGCTGTAATTAGCCACATCAAAGTAAGCGTTAGGGAGATCTACTGATGTAAACCCTATCCCCTTGTAACAGCCTAATGGACCTCTGATGCTGTGAGCATGTAGAAAAGAAGCAGCCTTAGGTACTGATTAAGTCCCCTTTGGTCCAAAATGGGGTGAAACCCACCTGTTATATTTGGCATAGCAAAGTATGTTGAATAGTATCCTCTAGGTTGCTGCAGAGGGTCTACAGCTCCTATTGTGTCCTTGGCCAAAAGGACAGAAAGCTCCTGGTTCATGTCTTTGGATTTTACAGTGGTTGATAACAGTAATTTTGATCCGCTGTGAGAAGGTGGATCGCAGTCATAACTGCACCTTCAAAGTGGCAACCTCCCATTGGATCAACAGTATGAGCAGCCCAAAACCTGAGCTGCTGATGGGAAAATGTCTAATGGCTGGCCCCGTGACATCATTTCCAAGCCTGATGGCCCTTGGGAGCCATGGAGGAGGGGCGATTAGGATCTGAAGTGTGTCTAGATGGTTAGCAAATAGCTCACAAAATTCTCTACCAGGTCTGTGCACATCAGCAGAGGGACCCCTCGGATTTTGGGGGTGGCTTCTCCCCAGGCCAGAAACCTCCTGGTTAGTCTGACAAACCTGAACAGCACCACCAGGGCAGCTGATCCAAACAACTCAATTGACACAATGGGAAGATTGCTTTAGGTCATACTGCATGCCTCTGTCAGGGGAGACTTCACCAGCCAGACCTGTCGACAAGCTTGGACGAGAAAAGACATGGCATGATCAAACTTTGATCAAGGGGAAACATGAAATTTGCCAATGAGTTGCTGGGGCCGACAGCACATGCTCCTGCATTGTACGCCTTACTGAGGATGTCATCTATGACCCAACATTGATTCTGTGGGCATATTAAATCATTATCTGGGCTATATCTGGTGACAGAATTAATGAGACAACAACAGGTTCATCTGCTTGCATACAGTGCAGGTTTGCCATGGCAAACTCAAGCATGGCGGCATGCCAGCAGGCTTCCAATTCCCTCACGTGCCCCTCTAAAGGAAGGACAGAAAAGAGATTAGGAGCACATAGTTTGAGCTCCCTCTAAAGATTTTCTATTTGGATGGAGCTAGGCTACGGCAAAACCTTGATATTTGGTCTTAAAGAGCCACTCCTTGGTTATCCTGGCTGTCTGCTTCAGGTAATTGTCGTGTTGGAAGACCCAGCCTCAACCCATCTTCAATGCTCTAACTAAAGGAAGGAGGTTGTTACCCAAAATCTTGCAATACATGGCCCCGGTAAATCCTCTCCTTAATACAGTGCAGTCGCCCTGCCCCACGTTCAGAAAAACTACCCTAAAACATGATGCCACATTGCACATGCTTCACATTAGGGATGGTGTCTTCAGTATGGTACCCATCATTCTTCTTCATCCTAAGGATCATTGCAAACTTCAGACGGGTCTTGACATGTGCTGGTTTAAGCAGGGGAACCCTCCGCGCCATGCATGATTTCAAACCATGATGTCTTTATGTAATACCAACAGTGACCTTGGAAACAGTGGTCCCAGCTCTTTTCATGTCATTGACCAGCTCCTCCTGTGTAGTCGTGGGCTGATTTCTCACCTTTCTTAGGAGCATTGAGACCCCACAAGGTGAATCTTGCATGGAGCCCCAGTCCCAGGGAGATTGACAGTCATGTTTAGTTTCTTCCATTTTCTAATGATTGCTCTGACGGTGGACTTTTTTTTTTAAACCAGCTGCTTTGCAATATGCCCGTAGCCCTTTCCAGCCTTGCGGAGGTGTACAATTTTGTCTTTAGTGTCTTTAGGCAGCTTTTTGGTCTTGGCCATGTTAGTACCGGTAGTTGGATTTTTACTGAAAGTATGGGGTGGACAGGTGTCT
>NW_015151262.1:28251-29249 GCF_000732505.1 Cyprinodon variegatus | reverse complement strand
GTTTGACACCAATCTTGTCTAATTTGAATAAGGTGGGGGGGCTGGTTGACCTTTTGACCTTTACATTTTCATTAATATCTTCAAATCCAAAGCAGCACAAACGAAAATGTTTGCTGCACAAACCAGCACAAACGTAGCACAAAAGGTTGACACTAATTTTGTCTGATTTGAAGAAGGTGGGGGGGTTTCACTATACTACAATACTGTATATTAAGATTGTGACTTCAAGCACACAATCTGTCTCCCTGTGAAATTTTTATCAGTCAATGTATGTCTTTTTCGTCCACAAGAGTCTCTGTTCTGTGTCTTAAGTTTCAAGTCAGGCTATTACTACAAGGTGTTATGGTTGCAGGGTGACTTAAAAATATTAAGATGTTATCAATCAAATGTTTGCTCTTCGCTTGACCCACACATCCTTACAAATAAAATAACTATGCAGCTAGGTTAACTATTTTAAATGGAAAGCCACTTGAGTATTAAGTTAATCTGGTGATAAACTTTATCACATTTATTTACAAAAAATCCTGTGGGAATGAACTGTGATGCTTACACATCTGTAAGCTTCGGATTGTTTACTCTCTTCATGATTCCAATTGTTTGCTTACCTCCATTTAATTCCATAGAGCTCATGTTTTATCTGTATTTCATCTTTGTTTCCAACGTGCTTGGCACATCCTTTTTCAGTGTCAACATCAAACAGCCACATATCCATGTGACACTCGTAAAGCTTGTTTAGGGGGTCTTATTCAGAATGAGCTACTTCAGAAAAGTGTGCTTTGAAATTATGTATATGCTTTGAAAGAAACAAGGGAAAATGGTTATTTTAATTTCAGTGTCATTATCTAAATTATTTTTGGGATAAGAGTTAGCAAGGGGAGAAATTCACGCTGACTTTAAAGTCTTTCATCAAAATACACTCTGAGTGCGTATAATCACTCTTTCATGTTTATATATCTACTGCATCTTTGCATTTCAGGCCTCTATTATCATGAGAAAGA
>NW_015151262.1:23651-24908 GCF_000732505.1 Cyprinodon variegatus | reverse complement strand
TTTACTTTTACTTAAGTAAGGTGTGAATGTGCTAGATGTCATAAGGCTACCAGCACCTGTGCTGCATTTCACATTCAGAACAGTTGTTTTAGGGAGACATTGTTATGGATGCTATGCTGTATGACTCTGCAGTGCTAATTCCTCTCACCGCCATGTCTGCCTTTGATGTCCTAAAAATACGCAAAGAAAAAAAGGTACATTTACAACTGCATGCAGCCTGCTATCCACCCACTCATTCTTTATACTCAGTCACAAAAGGCACACGTGGGGCTTTATGGATGCCCAAGGGACATGAAGCACACCTTTGAGTTGTGGGGCTGTTCTACCGCGTCTGTGTTCAATTATGGCCGATCTTCATAGCGGAGGAGTTACAGCCTGGTTGCATAGTTACTGCATCTGCACTGGTCATGAATGTTAAAGGTGAGAATGTCTCTTCCAGATTCTGACAGGGCTTTCAGGCCACTCTGCTGTCTAATCCATTTTTTCTGCATCATCTCCAAAGGTCTTTTTCAGTCTCAGCTGTGCACTCATGTCACATTTAGGCTTACTATTTTTGTTGATATGTTCCCATTACCTCAAAAACATTTTAAGAAAAAAATTTATAAAGTGTTTCTAATAGATTTTTTTTTTTTTTGTAGCTGAAACACTTAGTTGGAAAACTGCGCAGGAAAGGAGCTACCTACAAGAAGAAGAGACAGGAAATTGCAGAGCTGAGGGCAGAGTATGGAGTCCTCCAACGGACTGAGGAGATTCTCAAACAGAGACATGACGCCATCCAGCAAAAATTGGTAACCAAATGAAATCCAGTTTCTAACTCTTTTGTAGAACATTCATTATAAAAATATTTTGCTTGATGCAGAAAAGGGTAAAAGAATGGCCACATGTGGAGGAAATTGGCCATACTTTTATAAAATGTCAAATTTTATTAGGAACTGTTTTTATTAAACAGCTAAGTTGAAAAATATATCTAAAAGCCTTAGTTATTTATTCTTTTGTGTTATTCAAAATGTGTTATCCTACCCCTCACTGCTATAAAGCTGGATCCATTTTTGCACCCTTTTTTTTTTTTTTCTTTTCACAGAGAAGTGACAGAGGCATCATGGAAATAGCTTAGCACCTTTGTGCGGTCAGATTACCTGGCTTGTTGATAGGTTATTTTATGTTGACTGAGCTGTTATTTTTGACTGCAGCATCATGCTTGTCCCCTAAATCAGTTAAAGACGTTTCTCTTATCACAGCTCTCGTTTCTCTTATCAC
>NW_015151262.1:19336-20735 GCF_000732505.1 Cyprinodon variegatus | reverse complement strand
CATGCATCTGGCTGTTGTCAGGTTAATATTTGCTGTGATCAGTGGGAATAAAGTAGTTTTAATGTTTTTAAAAAATCCACCTGAAAACTTAATCTGTGCAGTCATTTCATCCAGATTACCATCCTGCCTTTAAATATTATTTCTGTCGGAGCCGGTCAGACCTCCACATACCAGCGGTGCGCTGTCAGTACGAACCCCATTCAGCAGCAGCCTCGGGCCAGGTCGCTTCCTCGCGATTTGGCTCTGCGGCTGGAAGGTGTTTTTCGTGTACGTAATCCGAACTGCAGGTAGCAGGATAATAAAAGCGACATTTTTTTGCTGTCAGATTTCAGCATTTTAACTTAATTTAGGTGTTATAAACAGTTTCAGAGGAGTGATCATAGGGCTCTGTATCATCAGTGCTGTCTGTCTCCCTGCCAGCTCCCAGATCAGCTTCTCTGATTGGTTGATGCGCCACGTCGAGCAGCAAAAGTAAAATTTTTCAATCTCGAGCAGCAGCGTGTTTGCGGTGTGTTGCGCGCGTCAGATGCTCAAACGCTCCTGATGCGCTGCTTCAGCTGCTCAGACGCGCTGCGCCTGCTGCTCAAAATGCGCTGCGGGACCTTTTGCTGCGCCTTGACGCACGTCAACCATTGACTTTGAATGTAAATTAGCTGCTTCTGCTGCGTTTGATGTGAACGCAGCTTAATACACAACATAACTCATTCTTTCATAACAACCAAAATTATTAATAAAAGAGAGCAGAAAGAATTAAAACCCAAAAAAAAAAAATCTTCCCTTACTTATTTGTAAAATAATAAAACTAAAAATGCAATAAATCTTTCTGCATTAACAGCCTTGGTTATATCAGGTAGGCCAAATCCAGCTTTTTTTGTAGAGTGTGCTAAGCCCGTAGAAAGCAAATTAGAGACCGGGTTTGCCTGCCAGACACATCAACATAAAGGCCCACACCTGCCACTGAGGGAGGGGGAAACTTTTGAACTCTCGCTTTACCACTAGGTCTATATTCTTACTCTCACCTATGGTCATGAGATCTGGATCTTGACTGAAAGAACGAGATCCTGAACACAAGCAGCTTTAATAGGCTTTCTCTACTGGGTGGAGGGGCTCTCCCAAAGCTATAAGGTGAGCAGATCCCTTATACTGAAGAGGCTCAGGGTAGAGCCGCTAATCCACATTGAGCGGCGTTAGCTGAGTTTGCTCAGAATTTTTTTTCTGGATGCTCCCTCTGGAGGGGTTTGAAGTACGTCCCGCCGGGAGGATGCCTAGAGGACCACCCAGGACACAATAGAGGGACTGTGTCTGTTGGCGGGCCTAGCTGCACCCGGGGCTCTCCCAGCAGTAATGGAGGAGGTGTTTGAAGGAGAGAAGTCTGGCTGGCTCTACTGAGACTGTAACT
>NW_015151262.1:7425-16788 GCF_000732505.1 Cyprinodon variegatus | reverse complement strand
CCAAGTATCTGTTGATAAAATCATCCAGGAAGAGGGAAAGGAAAGACTGGTGCTCTGAAGGCATATTGAACTGCTTAAAATCTGATAGCAATACCCCTTGAGAAACAGAAATGAGGCTGGAGGATTAACCTAATGTACTTCTACCTTTAAAACACATAGGATGTCTGTACAGTTGTATAAATGGGGTTGATAACTTAGATTTACACATTCTACAAAATGTTGAAGAATAATTAAATAAATGAAAGGCATTAAAAAACATTGATAGTAATAATACATTTGTACATTAAAATAAACAGTTTAAACTAAAACAACTGCACTTTGAAAGTTGTACTTTTTGTTACAAAAAACTGGGCAGGAAGGACTGATACATCATATCAGTTTCCAAAATTCAGTAGTTTACTGACAGTTCAAAGGTCTGTACACAGAGAATGAGCTAAGAGGAAAGGGGTAACCAAAAACATGAGGCAGAGTCAGGACACATGGAAGGAAGGGAACAGACCGCTTAAATAAACAGGATGAGATGATTGAGAGCAGGTGTGTTCATTAAGCTGGCTGGAGAAAAGCTGCCACATCACAGTTTTTTTATTTAAAAACATTTGCGGACAAATGTCCTTACCATCTGCCAGTGTATGTAAATTTATGACCACAACTTTACTCTGTACTGTCAATAAAATTCTTACCCACTGAATTTTCTCACCTTTTGTCACAATATTATCAGACCATTTAATGTATATGGGGATTTCATCTGATTAAACAACACTGAGAAGTGTATAAATCTAAAGGTAAAATTTGCAAATCTGAGAACTGTAATTTGCATTAATTGTGCTCCATCTATACTTTGATGTCAACCAATAAAATGTTCAGTCAACTAATAGTCTTGCTGGTTCTGATTTAATTTCTTAATAGATGCCCTGTTCCCTAAAGACGTTTGAGAACAGTGAGCAAATTTCAATTTAAACACAAAAGAACACACAGTATCATGGTATTTTAAAGCAAAACTTAGCAATTAAACAAAATGTTTAACAAAATTTCAAGATTGATCATTGTGTAAATGTAGAAAGACAATTCTCCAAAAATTGATAGTTTGGGCAGGAAAAGATTTAGAAATACTGACAAAAGCTCAATGGTAACCGGAGGAGCCAGAAAGAAAGTGAAATTTGTGTTTATTGCCCAAAACCCAATCACCACTGAGAGACATGTTGGTGGCGGAATCATGCTGTGAGGACTGGTTATTGTTATTTTAGCTGGGTCATGGTTAGAGTTGGATGGGAAGGTAGAGGATGCTAAATACTGTGCAGTTACAGAAGAAAATCTGTTATAGTCTAAAAAGCAATCCTGCCATTCTGCAAGTCAATAAACCTGAACCTAACCTCATCATTATGTTATATTTTAGATGACAGCAGCACAAGTCTAGTCTGGGACAATGACCGTCCTGCAACTTGCATATTAATTCCTTCTGCGACACTTTTGAAAGAAATGACTGGCTTGTTAGGAGTCGTCTGTAGAGCTGAATGACATGCACATGGATAAATCATGCCATCTTTACCGATGTTTTGGAGAGGGGAAGTATCTAAAAGTTTTAACGCAGTGGCTCTGGATGACTGACCATATCGGCATGCATGATTAGATATAGATCATAACTCATGTGTTAGAATGGCAGAGTGAAAGTCAAAACCTAAATATAATATCTGACATGATGCAGTACACAGTTTTGCTGTATTTTTTAAAAACCAAACCATAGTTTTAATACCTTTTACGTCATTTGATATTACTTTGTGTCTAACTAATTTCAAAACTAAATAATTACAATAAACTCAAAGAGAAATGAAGTGTTATCACAACTCATGGGGTTTTTAATGAGTTAACATTAAAGGCAGAAAGGATTTTCTGAGGCTGATGTGGAGAAGCCATCGACGGAAAAATTCTGTTTTTGTGTTTAATAGTATTCTTAAGAGGAAGCTTTGTTTGTTAAATTTTTATTTTAATCATCTACAGAAGTTCTAGAGGAGTTCCCAGGCCAGAGCTGGTCATCTTTATCAGCTTACTGAGCTTTTTTTTTTTTTTTTNAACTCACTGAAACCCTGACTGCATTAGAGCAACTGTTTGTAGAATCAGCAAACATTCAAGGTCATGGAAGTCATTAAAATACCAGAATTCAATAACTGGAAGGCCTGGAGTAGAATACTGGGAAATATAATTTATATTTATATTCTTTATTCTTACTGGATTCTCCTTCATTGCTGTGAGACATGCTGAGCAAAGAAAGAGGAACTGAGTTTGACAGAGTGAAGATGTTCTCCATCTTTTATATCGGCTGACTTATAATATAATTAGGGCTAGTGGTGGTGGGGGGTTACAGTTGGTGTGTGCATAAGGTAAGGTACTAAGGTAACTGACCTCTGACAGACAGCTGAATGTCCGACCGCTTTATTTCTTCTGTTTCATCAGTGATCCAGCAGATGTAGAATCCGCTGTCAGGAAGTTGGGGTTCTCTCAGAGTGATGCTAAAGTCACCAGAAGCTGTAGCATCACGTCTCAGGGATGTCCGTCCTCTGAACTGAGGATTTTGTTCACGTAGATCGTCTCTTTCTTGCCGTCGATGGACAGTATTGGGAATAAGATCATAGCGGTTCCATTTCACTGTAACAGTCCCTTTTAATCCTCCGCTGTAGTGACAGGGCAGAACAACAGATTGAGCTCCTTCCCAAACCGCCACTTTTGTAGACAACAAATCCTGAGAGGCTGAAAGGACAAAATAAACAAAAGTTAGATTTTAAATCAGTGTGCTGAAATATTTTAAATCAAAGACATTTATCTTTCATTTCTGCCATTTGATACTAAGTGACTCCTCAATATTTGTTATATTGAAAACAATCAACAATCAGTTGGTTTTCCTTAGATGGAAAACTGAATCAATTTGACTGGATGATCTGGTGAACTGGAAAGAGCCTTGAGATGTTCAGATGTGGATAGAATGAAATGAAATGAACTGAACTGAATTAAAGATCATTTTTCCTCCGTCTCTCGATCTTGTCGCTTCACCCTACTAAACATAAGAAAGATCCAGCCATACCTAACCCAACATGCTACGGAGCTCCTGGTCCAG
This sequence comes from Cyprinodon variegatus, assembly GCF_000732505.1. Taxonomy (NCBI): domain Eukaryota; kingdom Metazoa; phylum Chordata; class Actinopteri; order Cyprinodontiformes; family Cyprinodontidae; genus Cyprinodon; species Cyprinodon variegatus. Next base: position 13,682 of record NW_015151262.1, on the reverse strand, counting down.
TCTATAGTTATCTCCTGCCTTGACTATCGCACTCCTGACTGGTCAACCAGCCTGTACGGTAAAACCGTCTGGTCTCTAATCAGCCCAAAATGTCTTACATCACAACCTCTGTTCATTCAGATTCACTGGTCACCCCAGGCAGATTCAACCTGCTGATGCTAGACTACAAAGTGCTTAAATGTACGGCTTGCTTCTATTTGAACCCTCTTTTAAAGGCTTATGTCACAACTGGGTCACTCCAGTCATCAATGGATTGTCGTCTAGCAGTGTCTACGCCACACTGAAGACAATGCAGACAAGGGCGCCACCAGGGGGTGGCAGACGGTAGCCACGGCCACCCCTGGCTATGCCCTGGCCACCCCACTGGCCAGTGTAAATTGTAGTAGCATCGGTTTAGCATTTCAAAGCAGCCGCTCTCTCCCTGTCCTTCTCGCACAATGTAGTCCTCCTGCTCTCGCCCTCCCATACCCGATATTTCCTTGCGCATGTGCACAAGCTACCGATACAGATGGCGCTTCAGGCTCACACCGCTCTTGTGCGCTCAGAGAACTATGGCTCAGCCCATACCCCCTTTAACGGTGAGAAAGCGTATTAAACTAACAGTAAGTAAATAAGTCAAATAATTTGTTTGTGAAAGAAAATGAGGATATGTGAACTGTAATATTATACTGGTAAAGCAGCATTTAGTGTGTTTCTGACATAGTTATGTAGCTAACTGGATGAGCTGGTGATTGAGGATGGATGGTCAATTCACAGACATGAAGATAAAGTCCACAGACATCTGTTCTGATTTTAAGAAGAATTACAGCAGAAGGAGAGAAAGAGATGACAGGGGAGCAACAGATAACCAGTGAGGAGGAGCAGGAGAATGAGGAGAAGACAGAGGAGGAGAACAGGAGGAGGAGAGAAACAGATGAACCAGCATGATGAGGACACAGAGCAGCATTAGTAAAGAACAGTGATGAGGAAAAGCATCAAACAGCAGCAGACCAGGGACAGTCAGCAGCTTTGATGACAGAAGCAGCAGAACTCAGTGAAAGCAGGTGTTCCACCTGTTCCTGGACCGGCAGATGAAGTTATTACCATGTGGGCAAAATAATGAAATTAATGACTTCCGCTGAACTGGACCTTTCTATATTTTTACCAGTTCATTTCTTTGATAGCCTATTGTACTTTATTCGTATGGAAATTTCAGTAAAGGTGAGTGTCATTTCATAATATATGAATGAAATTCAGATTCAAAAAGCATCTCCTTTCTACGACTCTTTCTGCACTTCTTTCTCTCTCTTTGCTGTCCTCGCTGATTCTGACAGGGATTTTCCTCTAGAGAACTTATTGTCATATTGATGATAACTGTAAAATTGTGTCTACTTTGTAAGCCGCTTTGGATAAAAGCGTTTGCTAAATGAATAAACATAAACATGTTATGCATTCAGCATATGTCAGACGAGTGTCCAAGGTCAAACCTTTTCTTGAACAACAGCACTTTGAAATCGTAATCCATTCCTTTGTTACATTTCAGCAGGATCACTGTAACACACTTTATTTTGGGGTTAGCCAGTCCTCCCTCATGCGTCTCCAGTTGGTGCAAAATGCAGCTTCACGCCTTTTAACTAGAGAAGGTAAGAGGGAGCTCTTTATATCGCTTGTCTCCTCCCTACCTCTCTGAGCTTCTCCTCCCCTATGCTCCCACTCGGTGCCTCAGGTCAGTCGACCTGCTGCTCCTGGAGGTACCGAGGTCCAAACGAAAGCTCAGAGGGGAAAGATTTTATTAGTTGCTGCTCCAAAAATGTGGAATGAATCTCCCCTCCTCATTAGACAAGCCTCTTCCCTGTCTATATTTTAAGCTCGTCTTAAAACTTATTTTTACTCTTCGGCTATTAACACAGCATGAGACTCTCTCTCTTTTTGCGTTTGTCGTTTGTTTTATTGTTCTTTTTATATGTTTTTTTTTGTTTTAATTATTTATATATTTTTTATTCCTTTAATCATTTATGTTATTAATTTAAAACTTTATCTTACCTGATATGTACAGCACTTTGTGGCAGCTGAGGTTGTTTTAAATTTATAAATAAAGTTGAGTTTTACGTTGTTGTTTTTTTTTTATTTATTCTAGCTATTTTTCGACCCAGCCATTCCCAGCCCCAACGTTCACAGACCATCCCCCAGTGAGCCGACCACCAGTAAGGGGAACTGTGGGCGACTGGTGTGAAGAGAACTATCTGGCAGTCAGAGGCGGGGGCTGCTGCCCTCCTCCGGTCAGAAAGAGGTTGTTTATCTAGTTTTAGCAATCCTTTGTTTAGCCTGGCAAGTGATGTAATTTAGGAGAACTGATGACAGCAGCTCTGCTCTGGGCAGCTGAGGTTCACTTAGCGACTGACAATAACAAAATAAATCCTGGTTTTCTCTATTTTACTGGGTGATAAAATAATGAGTTTAATTGATTTTGATCATGTGTCCAATTTAGTAATGATTTGCCATTTAACTTGTCAATGGGTTACAAGACATGAAAGTTATTAATTTTTATGTTTGGTTCAAATATTTGTCAGTCTTCATCAGAACCACTGGTGGGAGGAGGAAGCAGCAATCAGGGATCTCTGGTCCTGCTGGTCCTCCTTCCTTCCTCTCTTCCTCCATTTCCTCTTTACCCTACATTCAGTCATTCACCCACACTCTGATGGTGGTGAGCTACATTGGTGCCACCAGGCCCTCTGACCACCATCAGTAGGCCCAGCCCTCAGCCTCCCTGCAGGCTCTCTGCTCCTCTGCCTTTCAGCTGGACCATTTTCAGCTGCCATACTTCCTATGTGATGCTCGCAGGATGGAGGAGTGTTAATTTACTGAAAAGTTTCATTATGAATTCCTTATACTCATTTTGTTAATTTTAATATAAATTTATTTATTTATAATCTATTAATATTTTATTAATACTTTTATTTCATTTAATGCTAGTTCTAATAAAAGTAAAACACTCATTAGTCATTCACTATTAGCTGAAGTTTGTGGTCCAACTTTTCTTCACCAGCCTTCCTAATCCCTCTGTAATCTACTCTGATATCTGATTTCCTATCATACTGTGATCCTGTGCAGCACTTGAATTTTCATGCTAATGAAATGTGCAATAAAATCAGTTTTTCATGTCTAGCCTTTATTTATGAGTGATATTCAATCTGATATTCAGGTACTAAATGAAAGCGTTTATAAAAGCAAAAGGTTTTAATGCCATGTTTACGCCCAGAATTTTCTGTCATTGCATTGTCATTGTGGGCATGGAGAACAGAAGGTCAGAAACTGGAAAGTTGTTCCTTCAGAGATGAAATCGCTTTTAAATTTGCGTTCCAAGGATAAAAGAATGTAGAGGAAAGTTCTTAGGAAATCTTTCTACCTTCAGTAGAAGATTCCTCCAGATTGTTGCACAAATCAGTACTAAAAAGACCCTGATTGAAATAAAATCCTCCTTTGTTCAGCTATTTAGGTGTCAAAAGAGAGTCTTCCATTGAACATTTTAACTTTATCGTTTAAAAGTGAACATTCCCGGTCATAGATTACAGAGATTAAAAAAGGGAGTTCAATAACCGGCGGAAGAGGACATTATAGTGTTGGTATAAACTAAAGTAACTAACCTTTGACATGAAGCCGAATGTCTGCCAGCATTTCTTCTTCCGTCTCATCAATGACGCTGCAGATGTAGACGCCGCTGTCAGGAAATTGAAGGTCTCTCAGAGTCAGGCTGAAGTCCAGTGAGTCTAAAGCATCAGGTCTCATTGAGGTTCGCTCTCTGAACTGTTGATTTTGTTCCTGTAGGTCGTCTCCTTCCCTCCGTAGATGAACTATATCAGGATTGAGATCATAGCGGCTCCATTTCACTGTAACAATCTCTTCTAATACTTTGCTGTAGTGACAGGGAAGCAGAACAGATGGAGCTCCTTCCTGAACTTCAAGTTTTACAGTCAAAGAATCCTGAGAGGCTGAAAGACAAAGACATGTTTAGTGTGTTAAAATAATTTAGATACAGGGGACGATTTGCTCACATTGAGGTCACAACATACAGTTAATTGATTCTTTCTCTATATAATAATGGATGCAGATCTTTGCAAGTATAGTTTTATTTTGTGGCCACTGTTGGAATATATTGCCACAACGGAGCCAAATCAATTCAAACCACATCAAACTACATCAAACCCTCCCCCTCCCTTTTCACAAAGAGACTTGTTCTGGAAACTTCCCGCCAAGGGGACACGCAGCTCACGCATGGACCAATCAGCTGACAAGAAGGCTGGAATCCCAGCAGTAAATACCCCTACGTCATTCAGGGTTTAAATCCAAAGTCCAAGACCGAATCAATCTCTTTCCTCTGGATTTTAACATCTGCAAGGAGAGGCCCATTTCACGTGAAATGCTAGAGAAAGCTAGCTGGAAGTAGCTTTCCTTTTCCTGCATCAAAAGTAATTCGATCATTCATCATGCATAGAGCCCTGCTGAACTGGGTGAGATGCTTCCAAGACGTCTCAAAATAAAACCTATTTACTTTTCTATCTGATGCTTTAGTGAGGTGCTGTGCTTGGGTGAAGACAGGCAGATAAAAGTGAAATCTCGATCTAATGCGGATGTTTAATCTGTGCTGGTTATAAGAACTCTGGTTTAATTGTTGAAATAAGTGTGATGTGAAAAGCTGCAAGTGATATTTCTTTCTTTTTATCCTGCTTTCCTTCCCTTTCTGCTTTAAGGTTAGTTTTGTTTACATTTAACCGCGTGTGGCCACGTGGTTGAGAAACATCTATTGTTACACACTGCCCCCCCTCCTCCCTTTCATCGTATGAAAAGGGGGGGTTACACACACACACCCACACATTGCCCTGTCCCTCCCGTTTGTTGAATGAACTTCTGCTGTTGTTAATGCATTTTTAAACATTTATCATTTAAGCTTAAAGTATTTATGTTTTTTTAATTGCACTGTTGTTATCGTCATACCTGCTGCTATTCTGAATGGACATTATTGAATGTATTAACATCTGGCCTATCTTGGACAATCTCAGAAGCCAGTTAAATGGACATTTAGGGTTTTATTCATTTTCTTTCAAAACTAGTCACTTAAGCCCCATTTACACTACCCTTGAAAAACCGATCCAGGCCGAGACCGGTCCGAGCTTGGATCGGTAACCAGGCCAAGCTCAGTTTTGACGACCGTTCACACGTCACACTTATCTCGGTTATCTCGACTCCTCGACTCCTCGCCTCCTAGTGACGATGTGCGGTATTACTGCTAGGATTGAAGGCGGGACTCAAGCAGCTGGTGGCGGTAATGCACCAAACGCTGTTTGTCAACCGCCGTAAAACCCAAGAAGAAGAAGACGAAGGAGGAGGGAATCAAGCAAATCAAAATGGCGGCGCCCGTCACATTCAGAAAGTTATGCTTGATTATTATTGCTGTACTTCGGTGTTTGCGGTGGGTCAGGCGAAGACGGCAACCTTGCGCGGATGTACTTGAGAAAGTCGGCTTTTGGGAAGCCGACTTTCTGGAATGGAGTGTGAATCGGCATGTTCAGCCAGTCGGCGATGACGCGTTCTGCTCATGCGCTCTTGTTATCAGAGAACCGAGCCAGGAAAAAACCGAGCCGAACCCACCTCGGGAACTGGTCTGCAGTTAGCGCGGTCCGGTTATGTTTATCTCGGTTCAGTTCAGGTTGTTTCCGTTCACACACGACAAGTTATCTCAGTTACTGAGCTTGGACCGGTCTCGGCTCAGTTTTTTAAGGGTAGTGTAAACGGGGTATTAGTCTACCTCTTATTTTCCAATAGCGTGTAGTGTTTCGCATAGATGTTAGATTTCTGTAATCCTGAATTATTAGAAGAAAGACATTATTGTTTAACTTGCAGTTGTTTGTGATTCATATATGAATGGTTTATCACTCAGGCCAGATCCACCCACTTTTGGTAATACTGTGAACAAAAAGAGATTAATAATTCTTTGGTTGATAGTTAATAGCTCTGCTGATAACCTAGCCTAGGTCACTAAATTGGTGTGGATACCTGGATTTTAACAACCGGTCCAGGAACCATCCAGAGGTGAAAGGCATATACCCCGTTTACACTACCCTTAAAAAACTGAGCCGAGACCGGTCCGAGCTCAGTAACTGAGATAACTTGTCGTGTGGAAACGGAAACAACCTGAACTGAACCGAGATAAACATAACCGGACCGCGCTAACTGCAGACCAGTTCCCGAGGTGGGTTCGGCTCGGTTTTTTCCTGGCTCGG
>NW_015151262.1:4307-6740 GCF_000732505.1 Cyprinodon variegatus | reverse complement strand
CTGATGTTTAATCTGTGCTGGTTATAAGAACTCTTTTTTTTAATGGTTGAAATAAGTGTGATGTGATGTGATGTTTTTGTGTTTCCTTTTTTGTGTCTCCGTCCATCCACTAGATGGTGCCCTTTCCCCTGTTGGCCTGGAGGGCCTCTTCAGGTTTTCCACCAACACCTGCGGCTCGTTGGGTCATTACCAGAGGAGTACTTGAGCAGCAGACTGTCACCACCTCAAGTGTTTGGCAGTATTGGGCACTCAAGCCTCTCAGAGCTTAGCAGTGTCTAACTTTGGGGTTTCGTTTCTCTGAGTCCTCTGATCTACCCTTTTGTCTCCTTTGTGGTCTTCGGCAGGATTATCACCTGATCCACTGGATAAGCCTGGTCCTTCAAGCCTTGGAAGGAACCTATTCGTCTCTCTGAGATTCAGGAAAACATTCACCGCTTCTGTTTGCAGTCCCCTTCATGAAAGCTCGTTTACAGTCCGCTCCGCTGCTCCTCTGGACACCAACAAGTCTGCCTGTCCGCCCTCCAGCAAATAATCGCCTTATCCGAACAACCCCCACAAACAGAAACCAAGGAGCGACCACAAGACAACAACTATGTTCCACTTCCGGTTCACCAGACTGCTGGATATACCCCCCTGCTGAGAATCCTGTGTTTTTGTCTCTCTGAGTGCCACTCTCCCTCAATAAACTGTTCAACTTTTTCTTTGCCTCTGAGTTCGTTTCTGCATGTGGGCAAAGCATTTAAAACCCATCATGACAGTCAAGGCCCTCTCTGTGAAGACAGGAAACCTGCAGAGCACACAGGATTCTCTCTCTTTGCCTCATTTCTCTTGCCCATGAAACTGGGGTTCACTTCGGCAGGATCTGGGCCCAAAAAGACCCAGATCTCCAGAATCCACAAGAATAAGTCATTATGGTGACCATTCAGAACCAGACTGCTGCAAATAAGACATTTTGGAACACATTTCTGTTTAATTTCAGAACTTATAGAGCCATACCGGACAAGGAAGCCTGCCCTGCTGTGAGCTACTGAGACAGAGAGAGCCTGCCTTGCTGTTGGCCTGACTGCTGAGCTGCTGCTGGATGAAACTCAAGCTTTCCAAATGGAAATGGACAAAAAGGTTTGCAGGTCTGGCATAATTAGGGACAGAACAAACATTATGTCTTTTGATGATGTTGATTATTTCATGTTTTTACGGATGAGTAACAACAAAGCTAACAGAATGGACTGCATGCTACGCTATGCTACAGAAATATGTGTTGAGCTGTTGCTAAAGCTTGGACAAGCTTTATTCACTAAGGGTTAAACACTGATATAACATTAGTGTTCATGTGTTCCTCAGATGCTCATTTCAATTCCATTAGCAAGTCTGACCGACATTCATTTAGTGGAATCCTGATGTCTGTTCACTGCTAGCTATTTCAAAGAGGGTAAAGAATCATTATCTAAAAGTTACTGGTTACTGATTAAGCAAATCATTCAATAAAACATTATTTGGCCAAATAATGTTTTATTCACCTCATGGATTTGCATTGTGAATTGTTCTGAAAACATTCTCATTTCTCTAAATTAGTGATATATTAGTGATACGCCAACTTACCCGAATATATTAAGAAAAACAACAAGAGTAAAAAAACACATTTTTTTGGTGAAACATAACCTTAGAGGCATTAATGCTGATACTGGCACTTACATTTTTTAGTTTATTAACCTAAATATAATTGTTAACTGGGCTTATTAACTTTTGAACTTTACTTTTTAACTTTTCAATTAGCTTTTTACCTGTTTTTCTTGACTTAATTTTTTTTTCTATTTAATTTACAGTAGGTAATATAACATTCAAGGGCTCATCTAAATAGTCAAACGCCAAAATAAGATTTACAGCCATATAGCAGTAGCTTTGCTGAATGGCTGGATATAGATCTTGTGCTTCCAGACCTCACTGACGGACAGGGGGTACTACATTTGTAAGGGTATACAGGTGATCAAAAACGCTAACTTGCCCTATGAAGGGTTAAAACCAAGAATTACTTTAGTGTCTTAAATCTCTAATGAATAAATGGATTAGGGTTACTGAGTGTAATCTGCTTTTCTTTTTCAACACATATTTCTTTGATTTATCGTCTGACTACCATCATCCAGCAATACCCCACATAGTTCACCCATAGAAACCATGGATGGATAAAGATGCATTTAAAGTTTTCTAAAGACAAAGACCAGCGGTACGTCTGCTGATGTTGGATGGAAGTTTTCTGCCTTCACTGTAAATAAACGCCTCTTATCTCATTGGGAAACAGTCTGAACAGCTTCTCAGGTCAATTAATGATATTATTGGTCACAGTCTGCTGAGGTCTGGATTTTACTTTGACTCCAAAGGTTTTGAAGCTTCTGTTAGGAAGTCATGTCTGTAACTATGCAGCTAATATCAAGATAC
>NW_015151262.1:0-3128 GCF_000732505.1 Cyprinodon variegatus | reverse complement strand
CAGGAAAAAACTTTAAAGTTCAGGAGAAAATCATCCGTTTGATGATTCTCCTTCATCTCTGTTCAGTTAAACTTATTTTCCCCTCAGGTTAGTTTCTGGTTTGTTTCACTCTGAGTTCTCTGGAAACAGAAAGAATAATAAGAAAGTGGATCAGCAGGTCCAACCCGCCCACATCCTCTCATGTTTCTCAGCTTTGCCAAACTATGACCTTAAATCACCTCTGCAGGTTCTCACTGGAACCAAGATTATTTATTAGATGTCATCAAACAGGAAGGCATGTTTCTAGAATAAGATTTTATTGAAATCTGTGGAATAAGAGAAAAAACTGCTGCTGCTAACAGGATGAGATACTTTCTCCACTGAAAGCTGCTGTAGAAAGTTCAGGCTCTGCACATCAACTCAGAGGAGTTCAGGTTATTGTTGATCAGTTTGAGGCATTTTCACAGAAACTTTCTGCTCTAAAACTGATTCAGTTCTGATTAATAAGCAGTTAATTGGTGGATGGAGCCTATTTCCTGTTATGCTACATTCACACCAAAAGCAGCAGAGGCAGCAGGAGCAGCTAGTTTACATGCAAAGTCAATGGTTGATGCGCATCAAGACGCAGCAAAACTTTCCACAGCGCGTTTGAGCAGCTGAAGCAGCTCGTCACACCACATCAACCAATCAGAGAAGCTGATCTGGGAGCTGGCAGGGAGTCAGACGCAGCACTGCTGATACAGAGTGCTATGATCACTCCTCTGAAACAGTTTATTAACGCCCAAATTAACTGTGTTCGCTTTTATTATTTTGGTGCCTGCAGTTTGGATTACGTACATGAAAAATGCCTTCCAGCCGTGCAAAACGGGCCAGAGGATGCTGTTTAACGGGATCCCAGTGACAGCGGGCCGCCGGTATGTGGGGGTCTGAGCGGCTCCCACAGAGAAATAATCTTTGAAGGCAGGATGGTAATCTGGATGAACTGACTGCACAGACCATGTTTTCAGGAGGACTTTCTCACTTCAACATAGATTCTAACTACTTTCTACCTGCTGATCACAGCTAATATAGCTGCCATTGTTCCAGACAGAGAAAGGATAGTGTAGCTCCGCCCACCACGCATCAGACCCACTTTACCACCGTGCAGCTAGAGCAGCAAAGATGCTTCAGCCGCGCGTCAGAACTAAACTGGTACAAGCATCAAAAATGAAGCAGCACGCCTGTTTTAGCTGCTTTAGTTGTGAACGTAGCATAACAGAGGCTAGCTTCCAGCCATGGCGTCCTGCATGAGCATTGGGGGGTCGATTTGTTCATGTGTCAGGGTACGCAAACGGGGGGGGAGGGACAAGCAGACGACCATGATTGATGTGTCAGGAACCAATAGTGGACAACAGACTGTGTTTTGTGATTGGAGGATGTTATTCATAGATTTCTCACTGTAGTCGGGACCAGTTATTTTAGTTTCACGTCCAAACCTTCTATTTCACTGCTTGCTAAGCAGCTGTGATCAGATCTTTAAGCCACATCGTAAAAAATGTCACAGAAAAGATCTCCTAATACACCTTTAATGAACTTTAACCTATCCATTTCTCTTACCTTATAAAAGTGATTTCTGAGAGATTTCAGTGGCCTCTTCTCTGTGGATGTCAGTCTTCCTCTTCTTCTTCTTTATGGAATTTTTTGGCGGTTGGCACGCAGCGAACTGGTGCATTACCGCCACCAACTGGTATAGAGTGTGGATCAGAATGGCTACTAATTTATACTAAACAAACAAATCACAATCAAAGAAACAAAACAATATTAACAAATCCAAAATAAGATTCATATCCTCTCAATTACATTTATTAATCTAAGATAATGAAAAACAATTACATAACACTTATCTCATGAGTTATTTCTAAGTATTTCTATTAAATCAAATTGTATTCTTTCCATTTTTAGATTTTGAACCATTTTCCTTTCTCTTTCTTACTTCCTACAGTATACCATAACGTGTTCAACTGTCTCTTGTTGCTCACAGTATTCACATCTGCCATTGTTATCTTTACCTATTTTGAATAATGTACTNGTGTTACCTATAAAGTACATTGATTCAGAATGCATACAAGTATTGTGTAAAATGGCTTTCATATTTAACGTTAATATTACATTTTCCTTTTTTTTTTTAAATGAAACTTTTATTAAAAAAATGTTACCTGTTCTGGAGCCGATGCTTGTGTGGCACCCTTCATAATCAACTTTAAGTTCTGCTGCCCTTACAGCTACTCAAAATACAGGGAATCATATCTGAATAAAATGCATTGTGGCTCTGGATAAAATATAAAACCCTGCTAAGGAATTAGCCCCCTGCTATGTCTACATAGACACAAATAATCAAACTAAAGGTCAAGATCAAGTTATTGTGTCAAACTGAAGATGTTGATCCAATAAGGTCTGATTGGACAGATATTTAATTCTGAAACAAAGAAGTTTTTGCCATCTGCTGAGGCTGACTGGGGTTCAAAGAGACAGAAGCAAAGATACAAAAGGCAACTGTAAAAGGTGACCCCGTCCAGGAAACACACAGCCAGGCAGATGAGCTCCGAGCCAGCTCCCATGTCAGCGGATGAAGAGAGAACATCCACCCAGTCACAGTCAGAGAAACAGGACTACACAGGAAAACAGGCCAATCTCCACCATCTATAAACAAAGGCACTGATGGCAGCTGCTCAGCTGATATTTTTCTCCTGCATGGTGTCACATCAAATAGGAACAGATGAGGTGAAGCTACTATGAGAAAAAGCTGAGAGAAGCATAACAATAGAGATTGAACTAACAGATTCTGCAGAGCGGTAGAATAGAGATAGAATGATAAAAAAGGTGTTGCTATGTCCTCCTGAAGTCTAAGCCTATAGCAGCATAACTATAGAGATAGCTCAGGAAAACCTAAGCCCCTCTAACTATAAGCTTTATCAAAAAGGAAAGTTTTAAGCCTACCGTTAAAAGTAAAAGGGAGTCTACCACATGGACTACTGGTAAAAACTGGTGGCTGTTTCCACAGGAGAGGAGCCTAAAAAGTAAAAGATCTGCCTCCCATTCTACTTTTAGAAATTCTAGGAACCACCATTAATCCGATCGAATACTTGGTACATGTACAATATATACATATA
>NW_015151261.1:367264-380823 GCF_000732505.1 Cyprinodon variegatus | reverse complement strand
CAAAACTCTCCTCCTCTTGCATGTTTCTGCTGTCCATAGCGTTCCTTGACATTGTTGTTGTTAAGTGCTACTTGGTCCCAATGTAATTTCCCATTGGGAATCTACTAGCACTAAGTTGCTAACTGGTTAGCAAGATGCTTCTGAGAATCCAGTCACAATCAAATGTGCTTGCGAACCTTCCACCACAACAATCCCGCCCCATAGATAAACGACCAATAACGTTCACTATATTCACTTGTGTAAAGTCGTGCACCACTCGGAGAATTAGGAAATGCAAAAGTTGGAACAGCCGTTTCCCAACAACTTCATCTTAAGTAAGTTAAATTATGTTCGGTAGGAATCCTAATCAAATTATTTAAAAGTTTCAGTAAATTGACATTTTGGAACATGGCGATGGTGTCTGACAAACCGCAGCAGAAAAACGCTTCTTTTTTTGGTTCATACCGAGTTACGCTGAACATGTCTGGAATCAAACCGTTGTTTTAAAGCTTATAGCCACTGCTCAAATAGTGCTACAAAGAATCTACAGTGATGTCTGGAATGCTTCTCACTTTTCACTGCCCTCCTGAAATACTCAGCGCTGCTGAGGACAGCAGGCTGCAGACGGACTGAGGAAGCTACCTACTGTTTATTAAAGCATTTTCAGATATCATAGGCACTGATCCTGATACCGAACCTTTATCAATGCATAATAGAATGTGTGAAACTGGATCTAAAATTGACCATATAATAGGATTGATCAAGGTTTGAATAATATGTTACCAGATATAAATTGAAGCTTTTTAGGACGTGAACTGGCTTAACCCCAACCAAAGAGGGTTCTTTTAGTTTCCACTGAGTTTTGTGTAACTAAAATTATTGTTTTTACCCAGAAGTAAACGCAAGTTTATCAATAAAGGTGTGTTGGTTTTCTCCGAAGGTGTCGGAACCAGATAGAACAGGTCAACTTTCCGGCTTAATATGTATGGCTCTGTGAGCACTACCGAGGCAACCCTTTCATTTTACGATTCATTAAACTGAACTCCATCCAAAAACTGATAGATGCAGATCAGAGTCGGTCCTTTGCATCAACAGGCTGATATTTTCAGCTGTTCATACATTTTCTTTTTTGTAATGATTTAATTTAATCATTTTTTGTTTAACTTTTTTTTTTTTTTTTTTTTAGCACTGTCATTTTTTACAATAAAACAACCTGAAAAATCTGCAGCAGTATTGGGGATCAGGTCCACTGATGTCAAAATAACCTTTATGAGTCGATTTCCAGTACAAATATTCCAGATCATGGTAATTCTAGTTGCTGGTAAAGATTCTCAGTCGCCCATGTCATAGCCATTCCAAAAAAGTAAAAAAAAAAACAAATTTGAAGATGTTTCGATTAAATTCAAAATGTCAAATTTGGAATTGAAAAGCTTCCTAGATGGTAAGCGAAATGTCTTCAAACTAGTTTTTTACTTTTTTGGAATGTTGTTCTAGTTCCAACCGTGACTTGAAAGATTATTTAATTTTTAAATGATGACGCAGCAAATCAGCTTACCAGAACTCTTTCCTTAAAGAGCTGAAAAAGGAAACAAATCTCCCCTGTTATCATGTCATGTTTCCTGTATGCTAGAATAATGTCGCCTCACAGCCCCACCTCCGATTCTGAAAACATCTTCAGCACAAAGTCTCCAGCGGTTAATTACATCACACAGCAGTAACGGCTAAGTGAGTCTTGATCAACCTCCCCTCTCATAATCCAGGAGTCTTCTGGGATTACTTCAAACATGAAGCACAGTTGAAACGATGAACAAACTGCTAATATGGAGCGATAGTACCTTTGGAGTATCAAAGTGTTTAAAAGCCACCAAACTCACATTCTTTCATCATGCCGATGTCGATGCAGCGTTTAAGACGACAGGCTTGGCAGTGGCGCCGGTTGTCTTTAGTGATGGTGCAGCTCCCGTTGAAAGGACAGGTGAAGGAGGCTTTACGTTTCATGCTGCGTCTGTAATGAGTGCAAAATGTGTTCGGTAACTACACAGAAAACAGCACCTACTTCTGCAGAAGTCTAAGAGGAATAAAATGTATTCAAAACTATCTAGTTACCTGGTGATAAATGGTCTACAAAAATGTTTTTAAAACCAGATTTCCAGTAAAATTTGGATGTTTTTTCTTCCGCTTCAGTTAGTGAGAGGATTAGTGACTTGAATGAATAATGGATGTTTCTGAAAGCATTGAGAGCAGCCTCACGTGGTCGGACGAGATGATGTCATTATGAACCCCCACCTCAAACTGTAACCATACATTAGTGAGTGTGAAACACAGCTATGAAGTACAGGTAGCAGCCACATGTCCAAGAAGACAAGACCAGTAAAGTAACAAAAAAAAAAAAAAAAGAATCATAAATCATTAATTTCTGGATTGTTAACACAAATTAAATATCCATTAATATCATCTAAACTAAAACTACTAAATGATGAACATCAATGCACCAACTCTGCAGAGCATTTCTGCAGAGTTGGTGCAATAACCCAAGTCAACGTCTATGTATTCTTCCCTTAGCTCTCTAATGAGCAGATATTTTTATATCTAAAGGAAAGATATCCCAGGAAAATGAATCTTTTTTCCTTTTTATTAATGCTTTTTTGTTACTATATACACTCTTTTTTATATTATCTGTCATGTTTTTATCTTTAATGGCATGTACTCTATATAAGCTACTGGAACCAGAATTTCCCTGAAGGGATAAATAAAGTCTAAGTCTAACTTTTCACTCTTTAACAGAGAACAAGAGCTTTGATAAAATAAACTGTTTACAGCTGAATATTAATTGTATGGTTTGTTTTATAAGTGAGACAAATCTTGCATTTAATTGCTGTTAAATATAAAAACTTGCATTTATTTTATGGGATTGAGTCCTTAGAAAGAAAAAAATGAAACCTTGTATCAACTGGAAAAAATCCTGATCATTACTTAGCAACAGTAATCATGAACTCTGCAGAGATTCCATTTTCTTAAAGCCAACTAAAATGTCATGTCATTTCAAGGCATCAAGCTTTACTGAATCCAAATATATCTAAATGCTATTAATATCTTCAGTTTAAATTCCGGATCATTTAATCTAATTTAAATTAAATGCCCTTCAGTCCAATTCCATCCTATTTGTGATGGAGTCACTACTTTAAGCCTTTTGCTACAAATCAAAAATGATTGTTAAATACTTTAGATAAAAGAAATGCTAAACACCTTTTTTTCAATTTCTGTTTTTGATGCTTAAATGTTCCAATCCTTACTGGGTGTTAGTTTTAAAATAAATAAAACTAAAAAGAAAAAAAAAAAAAGCTCTTTAAAAACTTGCGATCCTCAAAGTTAATTTAAAGGGCGGTGTTTTCTCTTAGGATGACAGCCTGTCGATTATGTTGGCTATGAAAATGCATCAACCCACCTAAAGAAGCCCTTGCAGCCCTCACAGGTCATGGCGTTGAAGTGGAAGCCGGTGGCCTTGTCCCCGCACACTCCGCAGATCCGTGGGGCATTGCGGTCGAACTCGTCGGGTCCAACCACTGACGTAGTCACCGTCATGGGCTCCATCACTACCCAAAAAAAGAGGGAAAAAACAGAATTTTAAACCTGAGTGACAATAAAGAAATCTTCACTCCGAGATTAAACTAATAAACCTACGAGGAAGAAGAAGCAGCAGAGATATGAAACGGATAGGAAAGGTAGAAATGTCTGCCAGCTATAAATGAAACTTAAAGAATTGACGCGTGTTGCTCGCTCTGACAAGAGGGACGTGCCTTTTCTCTTTTTATCCAAACAGGCTTCAGGCTATTAGCATATGTAGCACTGACAGCCACACTCTGCATCTTTCAGCTACTGGCTAGATGGATTAGTTCAAGTTGCAGCCACACACACACCCACACCCACCCACACACACACCTGCGCCCATAAAATCTGCAAAACGGCGAAATAACTGTCATTAGATAAAAAAAGATGACAGAAAGAGGATCCTTTTCCAAATGTTGTGGAATAGCCAATCCGTCAATTACTGCCAGTTCCCCACAGTGAGATTTTTCCACACTTATACCATCTGGACATAGTCTATGAAATAAACAGCAGTGGAAACCGACGTGCAACCATGTTTAAACCAATTCCATCAATCTTCAGTAAAGGACACTGCAGAGTGGAGTTGGATTGAAATATCCTCTAAAAAATATCCTGACACAGGAAATGTTTGAGAAACAGTTTCTATTCACTGAAAAATGGTAATTGATTTATTATGTGCCTTAATTGATGCAATCTAAACATCACCTTGCCTCTAAATAAATATGTTGCATTGAATTCACCAGATTTAACAGGCTTACAACAAACAGGCAGAGCTTTACTGAAACTGAGTGTTTGACAGAAAAATTAATAAAAGGCATTAATAAAAGGCCAAATTGTATGATTATTACAAGTTGTATACATTTTATTACATAATCAAGCGTCGTATCAGAATATCAGCAATAGTGACAAAAAATTTGTGTTCCTCCAAATGCACAGCAACACCAGCAGCAGCAGCAGCAGTCTAGTCAATAGTAACAAGTCTGCCGCTCATATCGACCAATTAATGCGCTAAATAACAGCACCGATCCAGTAACACTGTTAACAATTAAAATCAGGAGCTCAGTTCTTTCAGTCACTGCAATGAGCACAATACACAAGCCGCTTTGTAGCCTAAAGGTAAACAAATAGCTCAAAAAACCATAAATGGAGTGAATCTGTAGGGAACTTTGAAATGCAGAACATCGAGCTATTCATGGAAATGACTTGAGCTGCATGAAGAAAAAGACAAACATGTAAATTTGGCATCATGATAATAAATGCCGATTAATCAATGTTTTAACAATTTTTTCAACTGAAACACCAAATAATGAACTATTTCCCAGCTATCAGAAGTACAGCATCTATTCCCACATGAATAAAACCATGATGCTGTGTTTATTCTCCTCTTATATCTTATACTGTAAATGTAAACTTAGTCCAGCATTTATTGTGATGTTTGTGGATTTAGGTATGTTATAATAAATAGGCTGGTTTATGAGTGTTGATGCTTGGAGATGCAGCATACCCCACATACACTGTGTATTTATCTTATCAGGGATGTTTACAGCGTCTCATTAATTCTCTCCCATTCTTGCAAAAACACATAAAATAAAAATAAAAAGAGAGAAAAAAACAAGCATAGCATCTGATGTCTGACGAACCTCGACCTTTTCGGTTTAGACAGCTAAATTCTTTTTCTGTCACATATTAATACAAGAATATTAGAAAAAGACTTTAGGTATTGTCAAACTATGAATCTGTAAAAATGGAAGAATCTGGTAAGGAAGAGAAAAAGATGGCTTATTATTTAATCCTGTTATATAAACAATAAATGCAACACTTTCTATTAAGCTGTGATAAAAGTGAGACAAAAGGAGAATATAGATGCAGCGGTTAGAAAAGACAGTTTTTAAAAGAGAATATTAAAGGCGGTTTATCGGCTCTCCTAATGAAACTGCATGTTGCGGGGATTTGTTTTTACAGATTTTTAGAGGTGTTTACTCCCATCTTCCCCCATTTCACCATCTGCATGCTTTTAATTATTCACCTGGTGCTACACCAGTAAACAAGGCTGTTTTTGTCACATAATGACAAACAGTGTAGGTTTGGTGTTTTTCTCCTGGGCACATCTGGCCTGTCAAAATCACACTTATGCTTCACCAGAACAAGGCGCACTCATGGCTTTAAACCACTGCTATGCAAACCCAGGTACTTAGAGCAACACTGAAGGTTAGCATGCATTATAGTTATATGTTCTCACTGCATTTCTTTGCAGTTGCATCAGGTGTTAATTGTCAGAATACCAGCGTCAGCAGTGTTTATGTTTTTACAGGGTTTCACTCTGACTGGGATTCCTTTCTTCCTCCCTTCGTATTCTCAAATCATTTTCTTACCTTTTCTGCCTTTTTCTTCCCCTTTCTTTCAATGCTCATCAGCATTAACCGCTCCTGTCTCTTTGTCCTTGTTTCACTTAATCCGAGGCCTACTTCTGGCCATGTCTGCATCCCACAGGCTATTTTATGTAGCCACGTGAGTCCTGCTTTATTGAAACCCACCGCACGTACCCCTCCCCCCCTTTCTTTGTCCTGATTTAGATGTCATTTGAGAGGTGATGTGAGGACATGTCCCCTCTCTGTGAACTGTTGTGGAAACAGGTTTAATCTCTGTTATTAAGTCCTTTTACACCCAGAAGACAGTTTCATATTAGTAGTAACATTTATATCAAGACAGTTTTTAATACAGAGTTTATACAGGACTGAGTAACTCTAATTGAATGCTTTTTAGTGCTCGTTTAATGCTAATTTTAATGCCATCAACAAAGCTGCAGCCATGTCCCGGATTCCTCGTTTTCCAGCCACTTTAGTTGAAGTTTGCATTTTCCCTATTCTCTAGCTTTTTCTCCGCCTTGAGCTTCTTTTCCAAACATACGGCTTTACGATCAACTGGAAGCAGTTCCGCACAAACACTCAAAACCAGTTATATCTGATATATCTGAAGAAATTGTTTTTATAAATGTTTTTTTTTTAATAAAGCATTTTAAATGCCAGAATAATCATAATAAAAAATAAATTTAAATGCCAATTAAGGCCTTAATTTAAAAAAAATATATAATTTAATGGCTTTTAATTATTTTTAATGACCCGTTGGAACCCTGTAATAGAAGTAGGTGGTATTCCTATATTAATCATTACTTCTCATAAAAGATCTGAGATATACATATACATATATATATATATATATATATATATATATCTATATTGTGAGCATTTTTCTATTATCTTCTTGCTGCTGTAAACACCAGAATTTTCCCATTGTGGGACAATAAAGGGATTTTCTATTCTATTCTATTCTATTCTATTCTATTCTATTCTATATTATTGATGGCAAATAAACACTAACTGCAGCATTTAGTAATTCAACAAATAAAAGTATTTCCCATCTTTGAACTTCTGTCTGTTTTTAGAAACACTGAATATAACATTAATTGAAAAGTTATTTAAAGTCACAAAAAGAAGTAGAGAACCCAACAATGAAAGTCTTGACCTCAGTAGTTAATTCTGTCGGGGAATTTTAGAGCTACAGGATATTGTACTGTTAATGTGTCTAATGGTGAAATGTGATTTTCTGATGGTTGTTATATTCCAACAGAATCCTTTCATTTACCATTATCCTAGCGGGGCGCTCACACCAAAATCTTTTCTGTCTGTAAGTGTCTTGGGCTGTAGGACAAAGAGCCTCAGCCAAATGGAAGGTAACAGCATGTGTTCACCTGTTCACACTGACAGTAAACACAGACTGAGTGGCAGAGACATCACAAACATCTGCAATAAAAGCTTTCATATCTGCATTATTAAATGCCCCCAGAGTGTCAGGATAGCAGCAATAACTTAGGCTAACTTAACGTATGCCTAGGACTGAACCATATGGCATAAAAATATGATCTCCGATTTATTCCTAGCTATCGGAGCAATGTAAATCAATTATTTTCTCACTTAGTTTTCACAATAAAAATGAAATAAAATTACTTACAGTACTTCAAAAACAAGGTTTTGTTTTAATACCATCCCCTGCAATACTGAGCTACTTGTGACCTGCTGTAGTTTCACACATTTACTCACATAAACCTGCAAATATCTTAACTTCAAAACTTAAGTGTGTGATGAAGTTGTTTCACTCTGCCTGTAGTGTCAGAAAACAAAGCTCCTCTAAAATCTGCAAACCATTATTACTACATGATAAGCAGCTATAGCAGGGGTAACCAATTAAAGATCAGCGGGGTCCGAATAAAGAAAATCATCAACCAGTAAAGGTCCAGAGACATTTTTAGTTATAATCTGTTACTTTAAACAGAATTGAACACTGAGATATAAAGATGTTTTAATGCTTCCATTTAATTTTAAACAAAAAAAATAATAAAACACAGAACATTTTTCCATATAAAAATCTAGTTTTTTAGTTTAGTAGAGAGCAACAATTGTTCAGTTTGATTTATAGACAAATTTCCTGATTCAAATATTTTATAAAATACCTGAAGTGAACGTTTGTTTTGTTTTTCTTTCTTTTTTCTGTCTTACTGAGAGCAGTGGGCTTTATTCTGCCCTCAAGGCTTTAAATCTGGGTTTGAATGGAGACAAAGGTATTCTAAAGCACATATCAAGGTTCTCATTCTGAGCCTGGATCCATATTTATTGTTTATTCTGTTCATGGTGGAGAATCCTGCTTCACAGCAGCAGGTTGAGCCAAACATCCTCTAAATGTTCAGGATCATCTTTGAGCACCATTTCAATTTTCTTTCATTAGTTCACCACAGTTCTTCCAGCAGTCCACACTTTCTCTGTTTTCTTTTTCTCATCATCTTCTCCTTCTTTCCCATCGCCCGGCTTGCTACAGGTTTGTCTGCTGTGTCTAAAAGTAGCAGCAGCAGCAACCCAGACTGACAGCAGCTCATTGGATAATTTGGATCACGTGTAGCCTGGTGCCGGACGATCCGGAAGGCTTTACCGTATTAACAGGAGAAGCGGCGCAAGGGAAATTAGACACTGCTGTCTATCAACATGCAGTAATTTATAAATGTTTTAAATAAGGTTGGGTCCGGATTAGCCAGCAGGTCGGTCCGGATCCGGGCCGCGGTCCTCTAATCTGTGACCTCTGAGCTATACAGTAGAAGCCATTAATAATTTCCCCAATTTACATGTTGGCCCTTGGCTGGTCCCCTAAATTCCTTTTTAAACATCAATATTTGTACTAAACTATTCTTTCTGTCATGATTTGTGGACATTAAGATCTAAAGAGAAGCGTCATCTCCTGGTCAGACCCTGTAATTCAGTGAAAGGGTGGAGTCAGAGGTAAAACATTCTTGGTTGGAGGGGATTTTGCTGGGAGTCGCAGGGAAGTGAGCCGCCATTCGGATGGTGTTTGATGGGGAAGGGCCATTTTAAATGGCTGATGCTGTAGCTGTAGAACCATTTCCAGGCTGCAGATGCACATTGAAAACATAAGAATCTGGCTCCATTTATGAACATCACACATATGCTTGAACATAACTGAACGTTTTCTTGCATTTTCCTTTGAAATAGTTACGCCCAAAACCATTTGTACTGTAGGCTGATTTAAGCTTAGAGCTACTTTTCATATTTTAACACTCCTCAACACTGGAGGCGATATTAAAGCTTAGGGTGATGTCACATCAGAAACATGCAAAAACTGAGAAAAAGAAATGCAAGGAAAATGATTATTTGATCCTTTATCTAGAGAGCTATAAAAACATTTGATGTTTTATGTTAATAATTGTGAATGAAACATACACGTACTGTTTTTCTGAAAAAATAAGTGTTCTTATTACAAAAATTTTTTCCAGAGATTTAGCATTTAACTCCCCATGAAGTGTTCCTTCGAAGGTAGAAAGATGCTGTTTACTTTCAAAAGAAAACTTGTTTTTTTAGAAAGAACCTGCTGACCCCTCAGATCCTGTTTCAGCCTTGTGCTCCTATTACTCACTGCGAGGGTCATTCCACATGCAGGCAAAAAAAAAACGGTAAAATGAAAAACACAATATAAAACTAGATAGAAAAAATATATCTTTTTTTTATTTAACCTTTATTTAACCAAGAAGTCCCTTGAGATTGACATCTCTTTTTCGAGGGAGACCTGGCCAAGACGGCACACCAGTTAAAATACAAACAGAAATACAACATAGACAAAATCTCACATAGAGGAAAAGACAGGTCACATAAGGTAGTTACATTTTTGAATTACATGACATTTTAACATGTTAACATGGCCTTAAATTCATTCAAATATATCTAAATATTTAGTTTTCTTTAAACAACTCAACCATATTTAATTTCAGATCAATCAAAGCCGAATTTTAGGGCCATGTTTGTAGTCGTTCTTTTTTAACGCCGTGAAGGAAAAAAAAAATTCGTTATAAAAATACATAATTAGTCAACTGTAAAGAAAAGCTATGGACTGCTTTAAAAGATTAACAAGAAATCATTTCCCTCCCGTATTTCTTTAGGGTTTTAAAGGGATGAGAAAAGCCTTTATCCAAGCTAATTAAAAGGGCATGTGTTGTTAATTTACCATGATTGTAGATTAACTATACAGAAAAAACAAAGGATTAAGAGGCCTGCAATAAAGAAAGACAGGAGGAATCTGACCCAGCCTCTTTTAAAAAGCACTTTCAAAAGCACTAATTTAATTGACACGTTTTCTATGGTGAGTTTTTGGGGTAAACAATAGACCTAGCTTCCCAGCACTGCACCAGTCTTTTTCACCAGTCTTCTTGAACTAATGCAAACAAACATCTCCCATCTGCCAGATTCTTCCTCCATTGAGGAGGCTGACCTCTGATCTCCTGGTGAAAATGGCAGGAAAGAAGATTCTTTTCCCATCGGGGACACAATAAAGCATCTCCCCATAACTTTAAAGGCTGACAGGTTTCTGATCAGCAACCAATAAAAGAGAAAAAGAACTGATTTAGGTTTGAAATGTGAAACTCAATACAGATGGTAAGGCAACTTCTGGGAATTCAATAATGGTTTTGATAGCCTGCCATTATTTTTTTTAGGTTCTCAGGATTCTTTCTGATTAAAAATAAAAATATTCAATTAGTGTACAAAGCTATTTACTTCCTTTATAAGGGAGAAACCAATAAGTGTGGGATGGATCCTAACTACTTTACTCAGAGAATAAAAGCTGGAAAGATGCATCTTAAATAAGGTCTCATCATGTTATACTTGTAAACCGGAAATTGTAATATTCTAATATTCTTATCTGTCGGCCGAAGCTTAATAAAATTGAAATAAAGAATACCAAGCTCTTATTATATTCTACTTAAACAAGTATGCATTTTTTTTTTATCTCAGACCTCTCTGATTTTCTGACAAGTCTTGAAAACATAACCTTAATTCCAAAAAAGCTTTCTGCTTTAAATAAAATCCCCTGCATAGTTTCACATGAGACTTAGACGTAACCTGAAGTAATCATGTTGTGCATTACTATCAATGCTGGAGGGCAACACAGGATAGAGCAGAGCGCTCTATGGGTGGTACAACAGGGAACACGATGTACTTTTCCCACCAGCTGCCAGAAAGTGGGCCTCACAAATGGCTAACTCAGACTGGAATCCAGTAGTTCTCAATAAAGCAGCAGACTAGCTGGATCTCAGGGGTTCCGGTAAGAAAAACTTGTCTGTCAAACATATTAGAGTGGAAAGAAGAGATGTTTATGTGTATGATGAGTGCGGCCACAAGAATTGGAAGTTAAACACTACATAACCCCAAACAGGACAAAGATGAAGATGTATGAATGAGCTCATTTCCTGCATTTATTTAGTCCTGGTTAGTGATTCAATAATCTATTTTTTGAAGCAAAATAGCAAATATTTAATGCACAAATTCTACACTGTTCCTGCTAAGTCAAGACCTAAAAAAATATGAATGGGCTGCTTTGCCAATTTTTTCCTCCCAAAGAAATTCAGGAAAGGTGTTATGCCAACGACAACAATGGTGGTTTGTACCCTGCAGGTGGTTTTCTGTATTGTTATTTTGCAGGTTTAAAACAAATAATAATAAAAAAAAATAGAATCTCAGTATGAAAACGACAACGACCAGGACTACAGAGAGGAGGTGGAGCAGCTGGTGGACTAGTGCAAAGATCCTGAACATGGAGAAAATGAAGGAGATCATCTTGGACTTCAGGAAAAGCCGGCCTAACCACGCTCCACTGCTCACCAAAAGGCAGTAGCACCAGATTCCTGGGGGTGCACATCACAGACACCCTCACCTGGACTATGAACACCTCCTCATGGGTCAAAAGGGCACAAAAGCGCATGTACTTCCTGAGGAGAATGAGGAGAGCCCACCTGCTCCCACCCATCCTCACCACCTTCTACAGAAGCACCATAGAGAGCGTTCAGACCAGCTGTCTCACTGTGTAGTGTGGAGGCTGCAGACTAGAAGAATGTGAGAAGAGCAGTGAGAACAGCAGAGAAGAACATAGCTCCTCTTCCCTCCATTAAAGACATTTCATCCAGCAGATTCTGCATCGGTTTCTTCCCCACCGCCTTGAGACAGCCGAACTGTTGAAAAAACTCTAAATCATGTCAGAGACTCTGCATCACACTGATATCACCAAACCCAAAACATTTGCACTATATATAAAATCAATGCTCTGAACTTCCACAACAATGCATGTTTTTTTGCACCATGTTTTTTTTTCTCCCACACTGCTTACATTTGATCCGTGCTGCACTTTATGAAATGGAAACGTTCCTTTACTGTCAGAAAAGCTTTTTTTTGTGTACACTCTGTGTATACAAAATGACAATAAAAGTTATCTTAGTCTAAAAACAAACAAAAAAAAACCCAATGATTGCTTAGCAATGATTTGCAGAAGCTCAGTGACCTCTGTCAGAATTTGAAGAGACCGGAGGATGCAGTTTAAGGCAGTAGTTCTCAACCCTGGCCCTCAGGTACCACTGCCCTGTGTTTTTAGGGCCTACTACCTCACCCTACCCACTTCTTACTCGTTTGCCAATGGAAGGTCGACCATATTAAGCCCCATTTGAAACATGTACAACTGCGAGTGGCTTATTAGACCCTCCACAGCAAGTGTTTCCCCTTTAAACTGGCCGGGCAGCACCAAATTGTGTCACGGAGGGCAGGACGTATAAATGGAAGTTCCACATGTGCATTGCACACATTCAAAGAGAAACACCTCATCAACAATTATCATTTCACACAGGTTATATAAATCGTTTTGTTAAAGTCTTAATTGGTTTGACAGGTTATCGCACTTTTTGTTACAAATTAGTATAACTAAAAACTGTGGGCCTAATTAAATATTTTGTTTGGTCTATTAAAGTAGCTTTTATGTTATATTTTATTATTAAAGGATAAAATCAACAGCACACACAGATTCACCTGTTTAAGCAGCAGTATTAACACAGTTAAAGTCACTCAGGGTTCTTGAGCCAGACCCTTGACTGCTCCTCTAGCGCCGCACATTAGTTGGTAGCCTTAAAAAAACAAAAACTATGTTTTTGGGGAGTGTTGGCCAAGTGGTTAAAGCGGTGTGCTTGTTTGATCCCCACAGCGGGCACTCTGGGTTCCTGAGTGCTAAACCTGCTCACTGCTCCACGGGGGCCGCACAATGGCAGCCCACTGCTCCCCAAGGGGATGGGCTAAATGCAGAGATACATTTCTGCAGTGTGAGATCAATAAAGTTCAGTTCGATTTTACACTACAGTCAACCATTGACCCATTCATGCACATATTAATATAATAGGTTATAGAGGTAACAAAAACAAAGCAAGTGGTACGTTATGACCCGGGTGCTTAAACAGGGTTTATACAGGAATGAGTAACTCTAATGTAATGCTTTTTAATGGTCTTAGAAATAATTTTAATGCCATCAATAAGTATATATACATATTAGGGATGGGAAGATTTATGAAAACCGTCAGAATCGTTCGGTTCGACTGTCTCGGTTCG
>NW_015151261.1:344353-367022 GCF_000732505.1 Cyprinodon variegatus | reverse complement strand
ATATATATATTAAAAAAACACTGTGAAATCCTTAGTCATCTTTACCGTCGACAGGCTGCAGCCATGTCCCGAATTCCTCGTCTTTCAGCCACTTTTGTTGAAATTTGCATTTCTTTACGATAAACCGGAAGCAGTCCCGCGCAAATATATCGCAATATAATATATCTGACGAAATTGTTCTTATAATTTTTTTTTAAATAAAGCATTTTAAATGCCACACTAATCACAATAATGAATTTTAATGCCAATTAAGGCCTTAATTTAAAAAAAATTCTAATTTTATGATTTTTAATGATTTTTAATGACCGGCGGAAACCCTGTTAAATGGCATTTGACATCAGGAAAAAACAAAACATTGTATATAATAATTGAATCCAATGAGAGTATGCTCATGGGGGCTCTGCTTAGCTCCCGTCCGCTGCAGAAGATATTTATATTTTTAATTGTTTTTAACATCCCCTCAATACTGTCCGCACAATTTTAGGACGGTCGACAGCGGCTTTCTTTGCTGAAGGGTTGGAGATCCGAACCGTTCCATAAAACCTACTGGAGCAGATAGACGGCTGCCTGTTCCTCCATTGAAAACAAGCCACACAAGCACAGAGCTTCCGCTGATTCCGCCCTGGATTACTACACAGGATGAGGATTTATACTTTTTTATTGAATTTTTTCCTCTTCCCAAAAATGTTGCACTTAAATGATGAGGCCACAAGTTAAGGCGTCTGCACATCCAGGAACTTCCAGACAGAAGTTCACCTTCAAGTGGTCTAGAAAGGGAGACGTTTTTAACTCCTAAAATGTGTTAAATGTTGTTTGTATGGAAATAAAAAAGTGACTCAAATGTATGCCTCAGAATGTGTTACTTATAAATGCAGGACCTTTATTTAGGTTAGACCTGTGGTTACCAAGTCAGATTGAGAACTAGACTATATAATATGAAAAATGTAATAAGAAAATATAATAAATATACTATATATATTGATTTTATCCAGTGAATGAGCAGGCTTACTGGGACACTACTTAGCTCCTGGCTGTAGGAAAAGGTATTTATATTTTTAAATTGTCTTTAAAATCCCCTCAATTTTATCAGCAGGTGAGAGGAAGTGGGTGGATAATCTGATTAGGAATGCCTGCTCTGTCCTGGGACGCCCACAGGACACAGCACAGGTGTGTTTATCATAACAAAGGTTAAAGGTCAGATCTCTCCTCCATTTGTCTGCAATGACAAATCAAACCAAAAAAATATTAACAAAAAAAAACCAAAACAATATATATTTTGGTATATATATTCTATAGCAGTACTTTTACAGATATATTCTAATTATATTCAGTATGAGTAGAAACAATTTAGTTTGAATTCATGACTAAAAGTCCTGATGTCTTCAGTTTTTCTTAAGAAAAAATTAAAATAACTGATACAGATTCAAATTCACAGCAATCTTTTCTCCTAAAATCAGAGTAATAAGACCCAAAATGCTTAAGAATTGAAGTTATTGTGGATTTGCAAGATAAAATAAGAGAATTACATCGGGATTAGGCCTTAATCTCAGGCTCAAACACCATATCAATGAGATCTCAAAACATTAACAGACAATTAATCCAACCGGATTCTTGCACAGGAAAAATGAGCCGGAGGCCAAAAAGAGAAAGGGCGTTGTTTTGTGCAGGCATGCGTCTCAGTCTGTAGTATGACAGGAGAGACTCAGCTGGCAGCTGAAATAGAGGCCAACCGCCATGATTGGTTGGCGTATGGCACACCCCCTGACACACACCTAGGTAAAGTCAGCGCAAAACAGTCTTCAAAATGTATTTCGATCTCTGGTAAATTTACAGGGGTGTACATATAGCAAAAAAATGAAACAATCAATGTAAAAGCAGATAAACTAGAAACAAACCACTCAACACTTCCATACTTTCTCCTTGTGGAAGGCAGGCGACCGAGGGAACTCTGTTTTGTCTACTCTTCCCTGCTCCAAACGTCCATGTTTTGTAAAGCTCACATGATGAACTGAACACTTGGCTAAACCAGAAAAGATTTTTATCCTCCTTCCCCACACCCACTCACCAGCAGGGAAAGTGCTTACGATGCTGCTAATTGTAAATGTTGTGTGCCAGTATGTACAACGTAGTGGGAGGTAGTTTTATACAGGCGCTATAATCACAGTGTCTAAAGCACGCAGAGCTGGGATAACTACAGGTGGGGAGTTGGCTCAATCTCCGCTGAATGAATGGACGCTCATCATCACAAACACAGATCAGAACAACTAACCGAGGGCTTGTATGAAATCCTCAAGGTTTGATAACCATGTAAAAAAAATACTATAGTATTACAGCTTGTGAACAAAGTGAAGGATAAAAATATATCAGATGGTTTAACTGCTTAATTTAGACCTTAGGGGAAAAAAACAGTTGTTCCTACCATAACCTAAAAAATATAAACACCATACGACTACATTTATGTAATTTTTCAGGATTTAAAACACAGAATTAGTATAATATTTAGGGTTGGATGATTACTAGATTTATCAATTAAATCCAATTATCTGTTTACGAAGAGCTAATTTCGGGGAAATCCTTTTTTTTTTTTTTTATCCACCAATCCACTCTTTGAGCTTTTATATTTCAGCATCACTTCATCACATTTTGTTCTTAGCTGTGCATAATAACTGATAAACTAGGTGTGATGACACAAGCCGCAAACGTTCCTGTTTTGCTGTAGAAATGTGATGTTTCACAGCTGAATTTGCACTTAAAATGAAGGTCACCTCCTAAACGAGTGATTGAAATAAAGGTTTTTCTTTAGAGTAACGCATTGTATTTGTATTTGTTTGTGTTTCTTACAATGAAAAGAAAAACAAACAAAAGCAATCTAGTATGATAAGAAAGAAAAGGGAGATTACATTTTTCAGCCATGTTTCCAAACCCTTTAGGTGTTTTCTTTTTTAGTTAGTTTTTTGTTT
The DNA here is from genome assembly GCF_000732505.1 of Cyprinodon variegatus. Taxonomy (NCBI): domain Eukaryota; kingdom Metazoa; phylum Chordata; class Actinopteri; order Cyprinodontiformes; family Cyprinodontidae; genus Cyprinodon; species Cyprinodon variegatus. Next base: position 364,062 of record NW_015151261.1, on the reverse strand, counting down.
TTTCCCTCGTTTAAATTATTAAGAACATCACCTCAATTTAAATAAGGGTATGTATTCCTAAATTTTGGCCCAAGTGTATCTAATAAATCTGTGTTTTTTCATAGTTAGCACTTATCTTCAAAACTATTCTAATATGCACTTTGAAAATATGCACACTTTTACCCACTAAATTAATAGCCTCATGCATTTTTTACATCCTTACATTAAATGCAAGCCGTATAAAGGATGGAAATTTTAGTTGTACTGTTGCCACAGTATTAAAACCATTCCTGATGGTCATTACAAAAAACAGCTTCATATAGTCTGATTAAAGCAACCATCAGGATAAAACCTCCAGGCTGCATTTGTAATGGTAATGATCAGTCAAAGTGGGTGTGACTTCTCCATAAGTCTAGATCTGATCCTTAAAATCTGGAAAATATAAACTCTTAAATCATAACTAACTGCTAGCTGCTGGGTCACTGGGAAGAAAGAGTTCAAGAAGGGGCGTGGCCAAAGAGACACCTGCTGGGAAACACTTTGAATCACTAAAATTAGAACTGTCTCTTCTGGTTTATTATCCTAAAAATGGATAAAATGTTTTTATTTAATTTTTTATTTCATTAAATCTTGATTTTCGAAAAACGATTTTCATGTAGTTTCGTTTTCAATCCTTCTGTACCTGTTACCTTTTATAAAGTAAGAGAAATTATTACCAATGATTACAACATAAAGCAATATACCTCCTGCTGGTAAATGTTAATTTGAGTCACATTTCCAACAAAAGAAATAAAAGAAAATTACTTTAAAAAGGATTAATTTTGAAGGTACAATTCAGATTTTTTTATGCCTTTAATTCTAATTAACTTTCATGGGGAAGTTCTGTAGAATTATCCTTAATAAAAGACAATGTCAAGTCCAAATTCCCCCATTCTTTGTAAACAAAACTAAAACACATTGAGATTAAAACGGTTTGATATAAAAGCATTTTTAGAATTACATTGAAATCTGTGCCCAGGTTTTGGTTCCCTCTCCCTTAGCAGCAATTTAAAGCAACAGCTTTGAACTTTAGACCTTGTTTTCAAGGCAGAGGATAAAAACGAACTGGCCGTCAGGCTATTGGCACACGGTTAGAGAGACCAAGAGGGAGGGGCGAGATGGAGAAACAGAGAGCAAATTGTAAAGAAAGGAATGAAGTAATGAAAAAAATAAGACCAGAACCAAGTCATGAAAGGACAGAGTGAAAAAAGAGAAAGAGTGAAAGGATAGAAGAGTTTATTTAAGTGCGGGGAATAAAGAAAACAACAAAACCGTAAGAAGGAATACAGCTAAACCTCTGTGCCAACCTTGTTTATGAATACATCTGTTTTACATAGGAACGCTAAACTAGTTTCCTTTTTTTCTGCACTATAATACACAAAATATGGGTCTTAGCTGATCAATAGAACCTCATCAACAACTGCTATGAGCAAGTAGGAGAGCAGGGAAATCAGTTGATTCCACTGCTGCATCAGATACACAAGACCAGAACAAGACAGACACTGGTGTGAAGAAGAACTAGTATTGGACTTTCATAAACACCTTTATCCGTTATTAACAGCTAATCAATTTCATAAGAGCTTTTTTTTATTGATACTGGGATAATATAGCGTGGTAAGTCTGTCTAGAAAAGTTGTGAATAGACAGACACGGCTAGGCCTGTCACGATAATCAATTAATCAATTAATCGCACGATAAATAAAAACTATCCACGTCATTTAATTTATCGTTAATCGTCTCTGCCTGTGTTTTTCTCTTTCTATTGATGACATTGGATGAAAAGGCTTAACTCCGGTGCTATCCACTGACTAGGAGAGACTGAGAGTCCATTTGTTTTTTATTTCTCATTTTATTTTGTTAACCAGTTTCAGTGTTAAGTGTTCTAATGAAAATAAATTGTGTTTATCTTTGGCAGGAAATCACATGCATTATTATGTCATTTCCATTAAATCAGAGTAAAAAGGTCTTCAAACAATATTATCGTTTATCGCAATAATTTTTGAGACAATTAATCGTTCAGCAAAATTTGTTATCGTGACAGGCCTAGACAAGCCTGAATGTTTGAAATAGATGATGGTATCAGAACCATAAAGAAAATCGGAAAATGTCGAGAGGTGCTTCCCTAATGCGGGGAAATGCCCTCTTTGCATCAAACTAGGACTGAAACAATCAATCTGATTAATCAATTATTGAAATTATCGACAACTAATTTAGTAATCAATTAATTGTTAAATGGAGTATAGAGGCTAAAACGTGTCTTTGGCTGACAAAGCAACCCACCTAGAGCAGCAATTATACAAAGATTGTAAAAAATATATAAACATTTTGCATTTAAGATAAAAAAATATATATATTTTTGCCTGTAATTATGCTCTATCCAGAACTTCTCAAGTAAAGGTTTAATTTTGTAAATATTCTTCCTTATAGAATCAATGTCTATCCGATAATTAATTGAAAAAAATAATCAAAAGATGAATAGATTTCCCTAATAATAGTTGCAGCCCTACATCAAACATTAGTTTTTAAGCTCTAAAACACTGCATCCTCGTAGACGCTAAGCCTAAATAACAAAACACCTCTGCAGATACACCTAAGCTAATCTCCAAGGACGCAGGATCTGACGTTGCGTTAATTCCCCTTCATTTCCTCACATTTACACCTAATTAACACATTTTCTTGAATAGGTCAGCAAATGAATGACAGGATACACTCTGGCAGCATCATAATAACTGTATAACCTATCAGGATTTTATGTAGCAGTTTGGTTTCTCATTTAAATAAAACTTAAAAAATTGTTAGTCTCTAAATGTAATGTACAGCTGGAGATAGAAACCAGCACCCCTCGTGAACCCAACCTTGGATAAAGAGCGATGGAAAATAGATGGATGGATGTGTTCTATCTATTTATATATAGTGATAATAGCATATGAAATATGAAAAGCGAATTACAAATTAAAATGTCTCTGAAGAGTCTTTTTTTCAAAAAACAGTGAAGAGTGAATTCAAAACACTGGACCTAAATGTTTCAGCTTTCACCAGACTCAAAACCCGCAGGTTCCACAAAACACGTCACTGTGTTTTATTATAAGGAACATTAACCACCAGCATAATTAACATACCATTACATGAGTGCATCACTAAAGCTGCAGCTTAGAAGCAATTCACCGACATCCTGTTTACATCAAAACAAAACTGGGGAAAAAAAAAGATACCTGCTGTTAGGCAGTTCCCCCATGCTTCTTATTGTTTTTGGATGTTTCTGCATGTACCACTATACTGGTAAAGAGCTCCTGCTTTTCTTTGATTCACATAGAAATCTAAAATATTCCAAACGTTTGTAAAATAAGAGTTGATTTTTTTAAAGGATGCATCACAGCCTTATATTACGGACACCATTTCCTACAATCTACACAGCGAGGCCTTGGTCAAGCAGTTGGGTAGGTCACGTTATCTGATAGCAGCTTAGACATTATGTCATTTAAATTGGCCATTGTTTCTGAGGTAGGTTTAGCCAGGGGCACAATGGTTGTCTGAAAGAGGTCCAAGTAAAACAAATAACACATTAAACCGGGCTGTAATTGGGACCAGATCCCTGCTGGGGTAAACTCTGGTCTGAAAGGCAGCAGAGAGGGAAGCAAGCACTGGACACATAAAGAAAACTGTTTTTTATCTTTTAGGGTTTATATCAACATTTTCTCAGACATTCATATCAGAGATATTTGGAGTTTAATTAGGTCATCCTACCAAAACAAGAACGCTTTTTTGTAGAACTATCCATCAAATGAAAAAGCGTCAGCCGACTAGCTAAAAATGAACATTAAATATAGGCAGTAAATGAGTTATTAAGGTTAGTGGTTTTCCTTGCAGTTATTTCTAGGAGTAAATTATCTAGAAATAAGAGGGAAAAGTTCACTTTTTTTTTATTATTCAGTGAACTGAGGCAGTCTGAGCAGCTCCTGTGTGGTCTGACCGTGTTTTAAACACCACAGCTCAATGGAACCAGGGAAGGATGCTAGTCTTAAATGGAAAAGAACCAGTTTTTAACAATGTCTGTGACAAAATATTTATTTAATACATGATGTTACGTTATTTTCAACAACAAAAAAATACAACTTATCATATAAATTATAATTTATCATGTTTAAAGTAAAGATCAAGTGATTTCTTAACTTACAGCTATTGTAACGACCTTGACAGGCATGCTAGATTTCCTCTATTCATTTCAAGTCTTTGTTATGGAGTAATTTCCCCTACTGTTCAATATAATCAACAGATTCCAGTTTTTGTTAAACTCGACAGTAGCATATCAATGAATTACACTAGTTCCTTGTGTCGGTGACAAGCATTAAAGGAGATTTTTCACGCATTTTTAGCGTTGGGAATGAAAGAAAGTGTCGCTGACCTGGAAGAGGGCCAGTTTCCTAAAATGCCAACAGAAGAAGATGAGCGCTGGTGTTATTGTACTAATCAGAGGTCTAGTGTAGTAATCTGGTCAAGTGTGACCAAAAATAAATGAATAAATAATTAAAATTATACAATAAAGGTACTTTTATGAAGTTAAAGTAATTTTCATTTCCCATGAAAGATGTATCTGAAGAAACTTGATGTACTGCAACAAAAATAAATTCTAATACGTATATAGATCTAGTACTTAAAATAAAAATAAAAGAGTTACATTTCAGCTACGGGATCCTAATCTTGTTTAAAAAAGAAGGAAATGACATCTCTATAGACATTTTTCATTAATTTGAGTCTTTTGGGGGGGTCTATAAACTGGGTTGGTTATGTAGATAACATCCCATCACAGAAATATTCTTTCTGTAGGAGGGCTGCTGTTCTGTCAGATGAGCATACCCATCAGACAAGCATACCTATAGTCAATACGCATGGGCAAGACGTCAGATTGGCATTTATCCCTTTAATTTTGTACAAAAGACTTTAAACTACCTCAACGTGCGTGTATCCATTTAGTCATGTACAAAAAAAAAAAACAATTTAAGGTCAGATCGCCATATGCTGCAAAGAACAGCAAAAAGTAAGTTATAAAATATTTATTTTTTATACATGACTAAAAGGATACATGGGGATAAACTTACTAAAGGGATAAACAGGTGTATGGTTATGCTGGTCTGACAGAACACTGGTAAGATCTAGAAACATAGATCTCCTCCCGCCACAATGACAGTGGTGCCATTAAAACCAGTTTTATTTTGGAGGTTTGCTGTTAGTGATTTTCTTTGGGGTTGGGTTAATAATTAAAAAAAATAATAATTTAATGACTTTTAAAGTTGTTTAATGAGCAGCGGAAACCCTGTAAACACTGCAAACGGAGGAATTTTAATTAATATGATTCTGATTTAGCAAATGTTTCCTTCATTTCATAAGAATAGAACAAAGATGCCCAGGAATTTACGCATTCTCACCTCAAATGCTTAAGCCAAGGGATTATTAACATTGTTTTATCCAAACAGTAAAAATATGCAAAACCTATTTTCAGTATCAGTAAAACATTAAGTTTTTGTTTTAGCCATATTCATGATGAAGGTAGTTAATGTGTTGCATTATCGACCAAACAAGTGGCGTTGTCATTATCTTATGTAATCAGAATAAGCTGAAAAATCTTCTGCATTAAGAAAAGATACAAAATAAAAGACAGAAATGAGTTTGTGTTTCATGTTAGCGCTTGAAGCAAATAAAGACAGCAGAACAACCTGTAGAAACAGGAGTCCCTTAATTTAGGTGATTTTTAGGTGGTTTTCTTTCAACCGACTGTCTAAATTACTCGTATTAAGGAGCACACAGGCGCTTTTATTTCCAGAGGAAGATCAAAGTACTTTTAGCTATCTCATAAAGTACTTTTCAATTAAAATATTTGCAGTGGATTAGCTTCACTTTGCCAGGATCCGCATGCTGGCCTGCATTCAAACTCCTACTCTCCAAAAACAGGACCTGAACTGTGGAAAACTCACTGACAACATAAATGCAGATATTCCAACCAAAGACGAATAAAAAGATGAACGTTCTCTTCCAGTGGAACGGATAGTTTCTGCATTTCTTCTGCACATGTCTTGTTTGGATCCATGCAGCTGACTGCAGGAGATCCTCTGCCTCTCATCCCCACCGGGTAAAGATGCAGCCACAGAGACGTGGGCATCCAAATAACTAGAATTACCCGCCTCATAGTTGTACAAATCCTGTAATTTTCTGAATGTGACTTGAAACTTAAGGTCCAGCCCTGTGCTCCTCCCGGTTGAAAGCTTATTACTCAGAACTTTGAAAGAAAAGGATAAGTCCCCGCGGTATGCCATGCCATATAGTTCACTTCCATCCTCATCCTCTCTAAAGGTAAAAAGGTGAATTCCTCCGGGTATTACTTCCATGTGTTAAGAGACCAAGCGGTGAACTGTACAGGAAAGGATTCACAGAAATTATCACACTCCACTCCTTATCTCCATCAGAAGTGACTATTTAATACGTCTGAGGAACTCCATCCTCTCAGGATGTATACAGCAAAAAACATGACAATAACACACAAGCCAAAACCAAACAAGTCTCCCACATTTGTTTCTGTTGACTAAACAGTTAACTTGATATATATTATTTGCAAGATGAGTGGGTAGAGTTAGCCCCTCCTTTGTTATGCAGGAAGAATAGTTGGAATGGCAACCTTTAGGCCAAGCAACAGTTTAATGTCTGCAGCAGCGGCTGGAGGGGAACTCCTCCTAACTCCTGCAGACTGCCAAGTATGCAGGTGTAAATCAATACACTGCCTCAACGACACAATTTCACAGTTAAAGAACACAGGACTCCAAAGCGCATTTGATAAAAGATGTTTCTATAGGTTTGAAACAGAAGCCAAGTCTTTAGTCAAACAGAAAAAAGAAGAATGGTGCTTGCAAACAGATTTTAGTCCATTTTATTTCTTTACAGTCAAAAACATTTGATGCATTTTAATGTGGGAAACAACAAACTGCTGTGCTCTAATGAAAAGTAAGGAAACAAGACAAAGTTTTAGAATTCGTAGACATTTAAGTGATCTTTAGAATAATCTTTGAAAAGTGACTTTAAAGAGAGGTGGATTACACATTATAAATATTATAAAAACTAATATTAAATTGTCGTACTCTTGGCTTATATTCTATACGAGCACACCAGTAGGTAGCGATGGCTTACCCCCTTACCACCCACTTTTTTATAGCATGTGCACAAACGTATTGCATACCAAAAAAAATGCCATTGGCCAGTAAAATAATAATATAAAACCCACACGATTGTGATATATATCATTTGAAAGATAAGTCCTTCTAGCTTTAGGAGATATTTGTACAGAATTTGTAGGTTTTACATAACCAGAGCTGTGTGTTGTTTTGTTCGCATGACCACCACTGTGGAAAATGACTAGTGTAGATGGACCATCGAGGTGCGCTAGAACGTAGGGACCCTTTTCCCACCTGGATCACCGCTCTTTTTCGCTCTCATGTCCCTCCATAATCGCACAAACTTGCCCCTTGTGTTTTTCCACCTCCTCACCACCTCGGCTGTATCTAGACCCACAGCTAGTTTGTGATTGTCCCTCTTGCGTTGTGGTGTGGAATAACATAGTGCTTCAATATTGTGCATAAATCTAAAACATCTGCATCATACCTGCAACACAATGTGGCGATAGTATACCCAGTCCCTTATTCTACATATCATCTCCAATTTCATCATTCTGCTTCATTCTATCTCTATTCTCCCATTCTGCAGAATTTGATAGTTCAATCTCTAACGTTATACTCTCTCTGCTTTGTCTCCTAATAGCTTTACCTCGTTTCTTCCTTATTGGCCTGTATTTCAGTGTAGTCCTGTTTCTCTGACTGTGACTTGCTGGATGTGCTCTCTTCATCCTCTGACATGGGAGCTGGCTCGGAGCTTGTCTGCCTGGCTGTGTGTTTCCTGGATGGGGCCGCCTTTTACAGTTGCCTTTTTATCTCTGCTTCTGTCTCCTTGAACCCCAGTCGGCCTCGGCAGATGGCCGTTCACACTAAGCCTGGTTCTGCTGGAGGTTTCTTCCAGTTAAAAGGGAATTTTTCCTCTCCACTGTCGCTAAAAGCATGCTTAGTGTGAGGGATTGTATTTGAGTCAATGAGTCGATGCAATCAACTGGTTTTGCTTAGATAGAAAACTTTGAATCAATTCGACTGTATGATCTGGTTGAACTGTAAAGTGCCTTGAGATGACGTGTGTTGTGAATTGGCCCGATATAAATAAACTGAATTGAATCGAATCTAATAAATGACCACGTTAGCTTCTACACTGTGGCTTTGCCTTCATCATGGCTTTGGGAAATATGTAAACAGGACCACATAGAGCTTTACTTTAAAATCCCAATCAAATTACATCCAAGTTTTAGGTTGTAACCAGAGAAAAGGAGAAAGTGCCTCGGGCTATAAACATGCAAATCAATGAAAAAAAGCATTTATACACAATAATTTTTAAAAGAATTCAAAAAAACTTTTTCCCTTAAAGTTGTATTTTTTTGTGTCAGAATATGATGAAGTGAAGGACCTTTGGTCGGCTCTTTAAGACCGTGTCTTTCACATCCCCTGGTGTAGCTTGGCAAGCTCATAAAAGAAGACTTCAAAAGGAGAAGGACCTGGCACTGAATGAGAAGGGCCTCTTACCAACAGAGAGGAGGGCAGATGTTTTTGAGATAACACCAGTGGCTGTTCCTCAAAATATCACTTCTGACTGTCATGACCGTCAATCAATCAATAGTTATTTTGTTTGGTAGATAACAATAAAATGATACATAATATAAGTCATTTATCTGTATTCAATGACAAATAAACATAAAACAAGCTAAAGAAAAATACTGACAAGAGTTGGTGGCTATAGTTGTCTAAATCTGTAAGAAGAAACTTGATCTTTGTGCTGCAGAAACTGGAGACTGAGGCGCATGTGAGTGAGTGAGAGTTGGGTTTAACTTTCAGACTCGCCACAACAAGCTTGAGATGTAAACAAAACAACATTAAAAATGGATGTTTCGATCCAAACAAGATCAAACAACGAACAAAAGTAACAGGTCAAGTTAGAGGATGACACAGTTTTACTACGTGCATCTGTCCTTCACCGAGTCCAGACAACCTACGGCTGATTTCTGGTTACATCAGGACACAGTTAAACTGCTGCCTCATCGTGTTTAACAATTTGGTGGCAACTATAAGCTTCTATATTCCTTCTCTAAATGCATTATTTCGGCATAGTTCTTTTCAAATATTGTGAGACTCTTTGACTATTGACTGACAGCCAATTTCAAACTGGCTCACATTTATGAGCCTTCAAGGATCCACATTTCACAAAAAAGTGCGTGTTTGTCATGTTTTCAGCTCTAAATGAGCCTGTTGAAGCTTAGCGCATCAAATAGCGCAGAATGCTATTAACATGAATGTATGCTGGACACGTTTCTTGCTGCAAATGTCCTGCAATGAAAGGACACTGAGAAAGAAAATGGCTGCAGCAACACGCAGCTTTTTAAAGGTCACAACCAAATGCCTCATAAACAATCAGATTTGCCGTATCCTCCTTCTGCAAAAGACAATTTATTCTGGCATCTATTAGAATTCAAAAAGTTACTTTGAAATATTTTCACATAATTGGTGCTACTAAACAAATATAAAGTTTGAGAAATAGAAACTAATGATGCAACATAAGGAGTTGGGTTTGCAAAATAAACTAAATACAAGTAGAACTATTATGAAAAAACTAAAACAACATAAAAAAAAGCCAACTACTTTCCACTTTCATGGATATCAACAGGAAAAATACAATAGAAGTTTGCCAGGTTAACTACAGTAAACACAGTACATGCCAAAAACCTGATGATCTAGCCACAAACTTCTTTACATAATCCCGATGATTATACCTTCTTATCAGAAGTGTGTATTTAAATGGAAAAAAAAAATCAGCTCCCTATGAAGGCTTCCTTAGAGAATGTTGGCTCACAATCAGCACAGAAAAGAAGCAGCCAGGCAGGCAGTGACTCCCTGTAAGAAGAAGCGCTCACAGCCACCTCAACCCACAGCCAAACGGCTCCTGGAAGAACTCCCTCCAATCTAACTTTAGACATCAGCCACTTTCAACCATAAACACCAGAGAATGTCAAGAGTATCAGACCGGCAGTTTCTCCATAATTCATACATGAAAAGACCAAGGTTGGAGATACCTGAACTGGGAGTACTAGTGGTTCTATTTCTACCAAAGACTGTAAAAGGAAATACTACTGATAGGAAGAAATTCACCATAAATTACAAAACTGTTAAAGTCGTAGGGAAGCGGCTGTTCCAACCGTTGCATTCCCGAATTCTCTCGAGTGGTGCACGACTTTTTGCGAGTGTATAAAGTGAATGTGATTGGTCGTTTATCAAGAGGGCGGGATTGTTGTGGTGGAAAGGTTCACAAGCAAGCTTGGTTGCGGTCGGTTTGTTGGAAGCATCTTGCTAACCATTTAGCAGCTTAGTGCTAGTAGGTTCCCAATGGGAAATTCCATTGGGACCAAGTGGCACTAAATTGGTGACTTAGAAACGACGCTGTCAAGGAACGCTATGGACAGCAGAAACATGCAAGAGGGGGAGAGTTTTGTGTCGGAGGTCGTGGATGAGTCTCCTCCGTCATACAATCTTTTTTTATCCAAGATTCAAATTATTTTCCTTTGCTTTATAACACATTCAGGATTAAAACATAAGCTTCCATAATAAAGGTAGTTTTGAGCACACATGGAGATGTTAGCTATGTTGCCTTTAGTGTACGAGTAAATTAGTTTTTTTTTAGGTTTCATGCAATTATCGTCAATATGAAGAATTCAGGGCACATTTGGATTAAAAAACACCACCAAATATCCTGCAGATATGATAAACTTTACAAAGTTTCAAATGCTGGTAAATGGTAAAAATAAAAATGCATTATCAACTTAAAAGCTGCAAAAATATGTTGTGTTTTTTACACGTTAAAAAGGTGAACCTTTCATTTCCATATATCCAGCATGAGATCAATCAACTACAGTTTTTTTATTTGGTGGAGAAAGTTAAACTTAGGCATTTTACCTCCTCTTCCGACAGTTTAACAGATTAGCCAAAAACGTCTTAATGTAACAAACTTGCAGCCCTGATCTAGAGTTCCAATTACTTCACAGTCCGTGCTCAGATCTATATAAAGAGTGAGTCCGAGGTTACATTGGGACATTTCTATGGAAAAGCTTGAACCACAGTCTGCCCCATTATAAAATTACACAAAATCTGAAAACAAAAAATAAAAAAAAAAGAGGGGAGCTTTTTCCACCCACTACCTGGCATTCACTTACAAGTGAAAATAACAGGGCTTAGTGGAAAACAACAGTGTCTGACAGAGAAAATGACTCATCTCTCGCTCCATCCCTTCATCGCTTGCGTTCTACTTTCCTCTCAACGAGCTCCCCGCTCCGGCACATCCCGTACATAAAAACACAGCTGAACTTCAGCGAGAACGGAGACGCCAATAATCAGTACAGCGCATCCGCCTTCGCTTCCCAGAACCACCGGCACAGACAAACCATCGCAGAGTGTCAGGATCAAAATCAGAAATGGATGGAGGTTCACAGAACATTCTGACCTTCTATTAAAATTTGTTTCAAACAACAAGAAGAGAATTCAAACCTTCCTGAGTGGAGAGTCTGTGGCTACCTGATTAAATGATTTAGTCTCCAATCATCAATGGTGGAAGGAACACGGAAATATTATGTTTATTTTGTTCTCTAGTTTAAATGCAGTGATTTAAACAGGAGGTTCTGGCTGCTCAGCTGCAGGTGGACTTAAAAAAAATAAAAAATACATAGGAAATGAAAAATAAATACAAAATAAAAATGCATAAAGATTAAAATGAATGACATAAAAAGGATGAAATTAGCAACAAATAAATGTTTTTCCAAAATCAGTTATTATTGGATCAAGCAACTAAAATAAATTTACATTAGATGGTGTAGAATCATTGCTTCTTTTTACATAATTTTCTTTAAAAAGGACAAAAAATCCTTTAAATTACGATAAAGGAGCTGGACAATAATTTGTACTGTTAGAGATTCGGATTCACAGGTACTTACTAAACAAATACAAAATGATGTTATGCCTCAAGTCGCTTGAAGACGGAAAAACATTATTTAGTTTAATTAATTTAACTTGATGTTAAAGGTTTGATGTTTTATCTAACAGGCGTCTGTTAAACAGCTGCAAAAATATCTGCTATCATTTTGACGTCCAACAAAAAGGAAAAATGCAAATTAAAGTACAGTAATTTAAGCATCTTCTGCTTTGCAGATATCCTTACTTTAATTTGAAAGCGCAGCGATTGTTGCCAAATTGTTTGCATAGAGCATCCATAAACAGACTAAAGCTGTATTTAATACAGTTATAAAAAAGAAACAACTTAGAAAATCTGTGTTTTTTATTAGCAGTAAATAAAATGGTTAGCTAAGAGACACACAGGAGGTGTAGTTTCATGACTTCTATCTATAATTACATTTTAAATCATAAACTGTACAGTTTAAGAAAAAATACATCTTTTAGAGCAAAAAAAAAAAAAACAAAATTGTGAGAAACACAAACACTTCCAGAGCAGTTAAAAAAAAAAGAAAATATTTAAGATCATGTGGAGAGTTCTTTAACAGCAACTGGAATCATCTCTCCATTGTTTGTTTACCAAATAATGAGAATAGAGCTGTGAAATGACGGCACTGATAAGCTCATGACAAAGAGATGTTGCATTTTACGCAATGCCATCAATCAATCATTCCGATACTGAAATAGGTCGGTGTTTCTGAAATTAGTTCTGATCAATAATCATTATATCCAATACTGATAAGACCTTTTTTTCCCCTATTCATTAAACACATCACTGTTTTCGGCTCATAAACGTGAAATAAAGTAAAAGCTCTTTTTACATAAATAACATCAGATCAAGGAGCAAAGCTCAGATAAAAATTGGTCAAACTTTATGAGTCCTTCTCCCTTGTTTTTTCCATATAAATAAGCTGCATAATCAGACTGTCTTGTATTATAGGAACCCTTTATAGGGCTCTCAGTGAAATACTTTGAAGTTCAAAATTTCAAGTCAGGTTTGTTATTGAAGGAAAGAGCAAGCCTTGTCCCCTTTGTAACATTAAAAAAAGGGTATTTTCATTGCAAAAATCAAGGTTAATTTAATTACCAAAAATGGTCACTTGCCCAAATATGGTAAAACTAAATCCAAAGAGTGCTTCAATAACAAATCAAATTACATTTTAAAATTTAAAATAGGAATGGGCAGCTAATGCCTGCAAATCTGCATTTAACTAGATTGACTGATTCATCTGCAGCAAATTAGTATTAAAGTCAATACTTGGTTTTCATTACAACTGTCTTTATTTCAGTAGATTTAGCAAAGTTTCAGTTTCCATTGATTTCTTTCTGAACTTTTTATTACTTGAATCATTTCATCTATGGGTTGAGAAAGCCTTGCTCTGTTAAAAGCCTGCGCAGGCAGCAGAGGGACGATAGCAGGGCCCCAAAAGAAGGGTCAGCAGTATGAACACACACAGGCAACTATGACGCAGCAGTTCAGCAATGCGTACACAGCTTGCTGCTGGTGAGAAGACAGAATCGATCTGAGAGCTGCATATCCATGAAACAATACGGTTATGGCAGCTAAAGTCCAGAAAAGAACAGACAGTTATGTCCTCTGAAATGACTGGCAAGAGTTTGACTAAACTAACAGTTCAGAGAGACTTAAAAAAAAACGTTTGTAGATTATCTTCACTGTGTGAGAGAAAAATAAATCTGTGGGACTGTAGATTAACACAGAAAAACTTTCCCGGTTCCTTTAGCAGGGTAGAAAAATATAATTTAAGGCAGAACAAAGAGATGATTAAAAAAAAGTAACATTTAGCAGCACGTCTGTCAAACGTGACGACTGTATTTCAAAGAGGCAATCTGATCCACTGCATATGAAAGCAGCCTCTTGATTCTGAGTGACAGTTTCAACCATTTTACGAGCAGCAAAACTGTAAACAAGTGGGACGAGGGAGGGACCTGGCTGAGCGAAGCGTCGGGCTCAGACGTCGCCTTTCTGTGCCTCCATTTGTTTCCTTCTGCAAATCTACATGAATGAACAGAGTTAAAACAAACGCCCCAATTACAAAGAGGCTGAAATTTCTGTTTTATTCTGAGAAACAAGAACATGGACAAAACACAAAAACCACAGCCGACTGACAGCATATGGGAGAAGAGACGGGAGAGCGAAGGGACATAAATCACCTCGCCTGTTTAAGTTGTTGCGGCTGTTGAGTTGGTTGCTTGTTTTATATGAGTAAACAACTATAAATCCTCGCAAAACAAAACCGCTTCCCTCTGTTTTCAACAGCCCTGTATTTGCAGACGATGCCATAGAATCAAACAGAATTATGTTCATCAGAAAGAGGCTGCATACCGAACTATATAGTCACAGGCAAAACAAGCAGATCATTGAAATTAAAAACACTTCTAAGTCTAACTTTATAAAAGAAAAAAAAAAGTCGCTTACAAAACTTTTGAGACTACAGAGGGAACAAATAAATACATTTAAATTACGTTAGCTTTGTTGTACCGTTATCTTATATTCTAGAAAATCTTCTAATATTTTAGATAGCAAAAAATAAATGAAATGAAAATAAAATCAGCTGCATAATTAACTTCCATTCAAGACCGTTAGACGTGTATCTCCACGTCTGGCTTACAGAAAAAACAGCTTGGGGCAGAGAAGCAGTAACACTTAAATCAATCTTTGTGAGCATTAATAAAGACATTCAAACATTAAAAAAAAACTACCCTGAATCTACATGACAAATCTGCCGACTCCACGTCCGTCTGTTCATCTTTGCATCACCTGTTATCCAATATGCTCCACTTGAATGTAAGAATGTAACCCGGAGATAACCTGAACTCAGCGTCAGCAGCGTTTGCCTCACAGTAGACAATTATCATCTGCTGTTTGCTGTCAGATCCATGCTGGGACTATTGGGAAAGCGCAAAGTTGTGAATTGATCTGCACTCAAAGCTGTTCCACAGGAGATAAGAACCAGTCTTCTCTCCACTCTGTTGTTTTTCCATCTTATCTCTTTGTGAAACATCTGATTGGATTTTATGATTGAAACTTTAAGACACCACCCACCAACGCATGTAATCGATCTACCACAGTAACAAGCTTCGCTTGAAGGATCTAAACTGGTACAGTTCCCTAAAGTTTATTATAATCAAATCCTTCTTTAACTTCCAAATTACACCTTTTCCATGAATGGATCCTAATTATTCAACAGACTATTAGCCCATTAACTGTTACCTAACTTTCACAGAACATCAAATGCTTTTGCAAAGTTTTAAAAAATATTCCCCATAATTGTTTTAAAAGCAAAAAACATTTACGTGTAAAACAACATCTTCCTTTTATTGTTTTCTTCTGCCCATTTTACCAAAGATGGACAAAGCATTTCAATTTTTCCTGATTTGCTTCTTTCCGTGCTCCTGATGTGACTCTTTGACGCTAAGCGTTTGTCACATTACGATTCCAGTCAATAGATTTGTGATGCAATCCCCACATAGACATATAAAAATCACAGAGCTATTGCTCTGCCCTAATCTTTGCGATACGCTTTCTGTTTAATGATCTAGTAGATGACTTTGGGGTTTCAGCACGTTTTTCAGTGTTTCTCATTGTTTCCTTTGCTTGGAGAGGAAAGTCGAAGCACGCCCTGCCTCACCGTTTAACTAAAGCTGTGTGTACACTGTGAGATATTTTCACGCAGCTGCAGCTAAAACTGTACAACAAAACCACAGGGTGTAAAAGCTCACACCTCATGATGCATGTTCTCNAGCCTCCCAGATCTCCAGATGCATTTGAGATATCAAAAAAGTACTCCAGAGTGTTGTTCAGCATGGGGGTGAGTAGAAAATGAAGGCTAATTATGTTTTGGGTGTACTATTCCTTTAACTAAAGCTGTGTGTACACTGTGAGATATTTTCAATCGCTGCACGCAGCTGCAGCTAAAACTGTACAACAAAACCACAGGGTGTAAAAGCTCACACCTCACGATGCATGTTCTCACAATGATGCAAACGTACGACGGCCGACTAGATTTCAAACATGTTTGATTTTCTCCAGACCTCATGGTTCCTGATCGGGAGGTAGTCGTGAGAGGCTGATCGCCCCTCGTTACTCCCTGTAGACGACACAACTCACGAGGAGACCTAAAGTCGGCCCGATCGATAAATTCTTGCACGACTGGAGAATCGGCCCGAAAACGTCAAAAAACCGTACTACGTATGCCCAGCTTAAAGGTACAGCAGGCTGGAAATAAATATTGTAGACTATCCTAACGGCCTGATATGAGTGAGTAGTTAAAGATTGAGTTTCCTTTTTATCAAGAGGATCTTTTCATAACATGAACTGTCAAAAGATCTGTGGTAGGATTTCCCTTTTGCTGCAATAAGCATTGGCCCAGCAGATGATATCAGATAAGAACCCAGTTCATCCGGAGGTCATTTTAGCACCTAAGGCATAGTCAATTATTGCTATCAAGGTAAAAGGTTATTAAAAATGTATCACCTTAAACTGAAAAGTATGTGAAATCTGAACCATGCAAAACAGCTCAAGGAATCTTAAAACTAGGAAACAAACTTAGTACAGGAAGCAAAGAGTGGCAAAATAATACAAAACACAACACAAGGCCCTGAACACCATGACATTTAAGAAACTACAGGTATTGTTTGTACTTACATCAATCTAATGACAACATTTGAAAAAAATTAAACATAGTTCAACCTATACAGGTACACAATGTCTTTACACAATGTTCCATGTTTTAGGGTATTTAAGTATCTTACCTCTCTGGTAAATGTAATTTAGGCTTGTGATACCAGGAGTATTAAGTTTGGCTCATACTGGAATGGGATATATCAATGCCTGTGTATTATTTTGAGCAATGAGAAGATCATTTTTGTCATTATAAAGTACAAATGTCACAAAACTAAACATGGTTTTCCTTTTCTGTGATTGAAAAGCATGTTTAGATGATTTGAGGTCTGGAGACTCAACATAAACAGTCAGAAGCATTCCACAGTTTGGCCACAACAGGAAAAAAGAAAAAGGCACATTTGTTTCTTTTGGTGCTTGTTGAGTATTATTGCCCTGCTGCACTCACATAAAACTCAGAACTATGCGTAATTAAAGGGAACCCAGGCCTGACACAGTTCGCCCAATACAAATGTGGAAAAGCCTTAAATGTTGTCAATCCGGAGGTCACTGCTACATTTCACTTCTACTGAGCAAAAACAAAATTCCAAACCATCACTATACAACTACTTGATATTTGCTTTATATAAAAAATTTTATACACATTTTTTCTTCTTTTTCTTTGCAAATTCAAGTGTACTTCTCGCCAGTTCAACCCACTGACCTGCGTTTTACTGAGGACTGCTTCCAATTATAGTTGCTAAAAAACAAGACAAAAAAAGACCCTGGAAATGTGTTAAATCAATTTGTTGCAACATTTTTTGTTTAATAGTCAAATATTTTCTGGCCTTGGGTATAGATTTTGTACAAACAAAAACATTCTGTTCATCGGAACTGTTGCCTATCAGAAGCTATTCAACAAAAGTCTAGTTATTTTGACTTTCTAATACGTTTGGCTTAGCCTCCTCAGCATGTTATTACTACTGCAGTCAAGTAGTAATGGGGCCATACAATTAAAACACTACTTTACATTTTAATCTAACAGGGGCTTAAACAATTCCAGGCTTACTGCTGCAGTTATTTAACATTTCTGTAACACAATATAGATCTTTACTCCACCACCATCGTTGATAGGTACCATCCTGAGGTTTCCTACCTTTTTCCAAAATGCATTTTATGATAAAGGACCTTTAAAAAGCTGCTGATATTTGAGCTATGTATGACTTAGCATCACAAACACACGTGTAACAGACCCGAGACATGGGACTGTGTTCTGTCAGACCAGCGTACCCACAGTCAATAAAGAACAGCAAGACGTCAGATTTGCAAACACGTATGCTAGTCCCGTTTATCCCTTTAGTTTTGTATGAAAAATACATTTTAAATTATCTCAACGGGTGTGTATCCCTTTAGTCATGTACAAAAAACAATTTAAGGTCAAATCGCCGTAAGTTTAAAAAAACACCATAAAGCAAGTGATTAAATTGTTTAAATTACATCCTCATACCAAGAGGTAATCCGGGGAGTACTCAGTGGAAGTTTTGTGCTCTGGATAATAAAAACATAAATAAAATAAAAAAATTCTGAGTTAAAGCAAAATTTAATTTCTCTTTGGGGTCAATAAATGATTAATAAATTGAATTGAAGACTGGCAGCCTATCCAGGGTGTTACCCCGCTTTGGCTATAGACAGCTAGAGATAAGCAACAGCCCCACCTTGGCCCTGACGGAATAATTATTGATGACCTGACCTGCCACTGTTTTATATAATGACTAACTAGAAAGCTAATTCAATCTGGAGATACTCACACAGAGATATTTGCAATCATAAAAGTTTTAGTGACATTAGTTAAATAATTTTTTTGGCGCTCAGCCCCCGGCAGAAGACTATGAGGCTATGAACGGACATTAACGCAGACAATTAACTAAGACAAGGATGAGCAGTCTTCATCCAGACACAGGTAGTGGAATAAGCCAGAGGATGATTGGGAGAAAGAATAGCCTGGGAGTGTGGGAGGAGATGTGGGTGAAAGCTCGGCTGGCTTGCAGGAGGGAAGCTAGGCTAGAATCTAAACAAAAAAAGGATCTTTAAAAGATAATTGGCTTAGTTTTCAGTTCCGACGTTGATAGCTGGAACTTAAATGTGGCACGTCAGCAGGCAATCCAGGTGAGGCAAATTAAGAGTCTTCCACGTTTAATTTTCGTATAGCTTTATCATTAAAAACCAAAAGCAGGCGTTTCAAAATCATATCTCATGTTAAATAAACTGAATCCGCTTCGGTGACTCATCTCGAATCCTGAAATGTCTTTTTCTGTAAGCTGTGATGAGTTCAGCTGCTCCCCAGAGCGCAGACATTATTAAAAAATCAAACCCAGTGCTTTTTATGTTCAGCTCATAAAAAACAGTTTATAGGCGATACACATTATGCCATTGATCTAACCAACCTGCATTTCCCATAACAATCTTATCAACTTTCCATTTTCACAGTGAAATATACACTGTCTGTAGCCTGTGTCTCATTGTTTTCTGGCTCTCCAGAAAACCGTCTGTACAGTAGAAACACTTCTCATTAAATGTGACTTTTACAGTAAATAAATGTGTTTATAAATCAGAAAAAAAACATTCAATCACTGCATGGAAATATGCTGAAACCTAAAGTATAATAGGTTTATAAAACCTGAGCAAATATGATAGAGGAAGACTTCAGCTAACTACTGAGGACAAAAACACTGTTAGCAGAAGGAAAACTTCTGGTCTGTAGAGACTCCTACCAGGACAGGTTTCCCATGCTGTCATGAACATCAGCATTTAACTTGTGACAAATCACTACTTTTGTTGGCTAAGTAACAGTGTTTGATATCTGCTCCGTAAAGTGACAGATTTTTTAGAATTATATATATTACAAAAAAACTGTCACTTTAAATATATATATATATATATAT
>NW_015151261.1:340464-342976 GCF_000732505.1 Cyprinodon variegatus | reverse complement strand
CTGTGCAGCGCCAGGGGAGCAATCAGGGGGTAAGGGTCTTGCTCAGAGACCCAGAGGGCATGTGTGGGGATCGAACTTGAAACTTTCTCAGAGCACATGGGCACTAAATAAATATTGCTACTTCCTACTACTTTAATGCACTGTGTGCTAGTATTTGGTAAAGAAAGAAAAAAGTAAAAGCCATAACAACACTATATTAAAACATATCCCACACAATAAACATGTGATATACCCAACATCATGCGAACATCATCTGATGAGTATTCCTTTACATTTATCTGTCTCCTGATTGTACAAAGACAAGAAAATGAGAAGAGAGGCAGATAGATGCTCTCGGTTTGTGTAATCACAGAGGCCAAACAAAAATAGCGCTAAGCTTTGGACAGCGCAGCAGATCACCAGATCCAAGGCAAGCCACAGGGAAAGAGGCAGGAGACATGTCTCTATATACTCAAAGGTTTACAGGCTCTGACAGCTCCACATCATCTAATATATCCTGCAAATTTATACGCAAAAAGAGGCCAAACCCAAAGGAGGCGGGTAATTAAATTTTATGCTTTGCTCTGGTTGGCTGGTTATAACATGCAAGGTTCTGTAGGTCAGAACCAGCAGAGAAATATGTGATTTATGGTTATGTTTTAATTAGAATAAAGATAGGAAAAAAATGACAGCAAAGAAGGAGATGTATTAGGAATACAGCATTGCACTTCTGTCATACCCAAACGCATGACTAATTGTTCCACAAACAGGATGACATGGGTGGAGCTTTCTGTGGGGGCTTGTTAAGCTACAACCAATCTCTATCAGCGGGCTTGTGTCTTCCTTTTCTGCACTTCAGCAGCGCAGAAAATACCAGGAAAAATGAAAATAAGGAATGAAGGCTGGAAAAAAAAAAAAAGAGAAGGTTGAGGGGAGCGGTAAGCTGTTCACACACAGCCCCTTACACTGGGCCTCCACAGACAGACACTGAAAGAGCAAGCAAGAAGGCAGACAGAAGCTGAGTCTTTGAGAGCGTTTTAAGTGCCCTTCTCAAACCAGGGCAAGTCTGTACAACAGCCAAAACAGGGGAACACCCTCTCTTTGAAGAATGCTGAAAATCCCTATACTTTATTTATTACCCTCATTTTAGTTTTAAAGTTTCACAGGACAAACTTGATTTTTTTTCTAATCTGTTCCTAAATTAAAACCTTGTTAAATGAGAAAGAATGACTCTTTACCAACAAAGAGATGCTTATAAATTTAGAGTAATGAACATTTTTCAAATATTACAATTTTAATGCATGTTCGGTATTAGAGATTATTGAAGCGAATATCTTTTGTTACAAACTCTGTAAGTCAACAACGTCATCTAAACTGCTTGGAAACTTTTTAACTAATATTTTTGGATAATTTCACCAACCTTTCTATTTTTAAAGTGTCTTGTAAACTGGCATTGCACAAATAAACCAACATTTTTATTTTTAATTTGGCCATATATACACGTTCATGGCGTTGCTTTTAACTCTTATTCTGTAAAGTTTGTAAACTGAAAGAACATTAAAAACAGGTTAGTTTGACTTTTTTCTGCACACAATCTGGGCCAATAAAGCCAATGCTGATATTCTTCTGTTTTTTTTGTTTTTTATCATGATTAGGGCAGAACAATTTTGGCAGAAAATAAATAATCATTTTACTCCAAAGTTTCACTGTTTTTATAACCTAAAAGGCTTGCTTGTCAGAGTCCACTGTGGAAAACCTTTACTCTTACTAAAGCATGGAAAAGAGCTTACTTCTACTCATATATATGAATCTGTGCACTAGCTGCAGCTCTCTCACCCCTTCTGCACTGGAAAAAGATGTAGAAATAAGTAAAAATTCCTTGAATTAAGTGTATTTACTCTTAATTTAAGTAGGTAAATGAGACAGTTAATGGAATGCCAATGGAATGAGTAGTTTTACTCTTAAAATAATATAATTAGACAATATGCACTTGAAATAACACAATGCAGTTGTTTTTTTCCTTATTTTATGTGTAAATCGTCTTGTTCCATTGGCAAGATGTCTCATTACCTCCTTTGCATTTGCATTGCACTTATTTTAAGAAAAAATGACCTATCTAGATTTCGTTTTTTTTCCCCAGTGTGTATGGCAGTGGTTCCCAAGCTTTTTGACTTGTGTGCCCCTTTGGGCATATTGCCTTACCCCTCTCAGTCAAACGTATTGAGGACTGGCCAAAAGTGAAATATACAATAACTAATTATAAAATACAAAGTACTCTATTTCATCTTTTTAATTTGAGCATTTAATTTTTTCGAATGTTATTTTTTCCAACTCTAATGAAAAAAAAAACATAATAAGTTGCCCGGAAGTTAGTAAGGAATCAATATACATAAAAAATAAAATGATACTATGAATCTGCCTTCATAAAACCGCAGCTCCTCAGAGTAACTCCCTTATAATCACATTTAAACTTGAGGAACTGGGAATAAAATATATAGTCACACTCACTCCATCTGATTTACTTTCATTTTAA
>NW_015151261.1:335825-340206 GCF_000732505.1 Cyprinodon variegatus | reverse complement strand
GGGCTGTTCTCTACATCTAGTCTGTTCCTCTGCTTGGTTTTTAGTGGGACAAAGCTGAAGGTGAACTCAAACAGATATGAAAATTACTTTTTGGTTGTAAAAAGCTTGTTTTATTTTCTAGTTTGGTCCTCAAAAAGTAGAACATATCCCAGAAAATATCTTGCCAGCAACTCTTTGCCCTTCAAAAGGCTCATGCTGAAAAATGGAAAGCTATTTTCCCAATTCTGGATTTTGTCTTAGAAACATTTTAGATATTCTTACAAACAAATTTCTGTAAATATTAACTTCAGAATATTTTAGCCAAAAACTTTTAAACTGATGCAAACAGATGGTAAATTTCTACTATTTTTACTAACTTTTTTATAAATGATGCTAATGTTTTAGATGTTTTATATTTCAAAACAGCCTACAGTAGTTTTGGTGTATGATAAGCCTTATTTTTTTTCACACCTAAATCAAAATACATACCTACAGAAGAGGATTAGGGCCACTGGAAAAAAAAAAAGTTAATTAATTTTTACATTTTATTTCAGTTTAGTATGGGAAAAAATCCGAATTCTGACTTTTTCTGGAATTCTGACAGAATTCTGAGATTAAAGTCAGAATTCTGAGAAAAAAAGTCAGAATTCAGCCTATTCGAGAACTCACAAGAACTTTGGTGGATGGTCATGAGAACTTTGGTGGCGCCGGTGGGAGTGTTTATCTCCAAAACAACAATGGCGCATCTGCAAGATATCACAGTCACGAAGATGAACCTAGAGTTGCTAGACATCGAAGAGGAACAGATTCTGTTGATGGAGTAGGCAAGAAGACCGTTTAACCTTTCGTCATAGCTTTCCATTGTAGTTGTTGAAAGCCGGAAAGGCAAAACAAGGACCAATCACAGCTGCTTTTTGTCTGCGCACTTCCACTTGAGGTCTGCGTTGGCTTGCGACCGTCTGACGCGTAGTCAGGATTTTTTTGTGGTGCGCAACAACAGATGCAGAACCTCTGCCCGGGGGGTGTGGTAGCGCACAGAGACAGATTTGACGGTTGCAGAGGCTATGCGTCAAAAGCATAAATTGGCCTTAAACCCAACAAAGAGCTGCAGCTATGAGTCACTTGAAGGCCAACTCGGCGTTAATCACCAAACCTGAGAAGCATCAACTGTGGATTTAAACTGATTCCAATTTCACATCCAGGGCTAAAATGATCAGAATAGAAATGATTATTAAGCGGTCATAAATTGATTATATGAGAATCGGGGCTCGTGTCATGCTGTGTGAGGATGAAGCAGTAGATGTAGAAAAAAGTTTGCTTTGACTTTAAAAACAGACAAAATCATCATGTTGACAATTTCATCCTGATTCTGAGTTAGCTTTAATAAGCAGCTGGAGTTTCTGTTTATTCCCCAGAGAAAACAATGAATACCTAGAATTTGAAAACTTCCAAGCAGCCATAACAGATCCAAACCTGACAAGTTTATGGCAGACAGAGTTTAAAAGGACAAACAGTAAAAACATTGGCTGGGAACCCTTAAGGCTTCATGGTCTCTGCTGAAGTTCAGCCCCCAGTTCACACAGCTTGTCATTTAAGATATTCTGATGTTCAGAGAGCATAAATGACCATTTAGAAAAACAAAATAGAATTTCAACATACGTGCGAGATGCATCTTTATTTTACCAAAGGCGTTGTAGCTCCACCCCTTTCTGTAAACCAAATCTCCAGTGTTAACCATCGCGGTTCTTGTTGTTCTGGAGCCTGGACCATAATGATATGGGAATCCGTCTGGAGCTGTGGCTATACTAAACTGTGCAACTAGCTAGGGTTTGTTGTTTTATGAAATAAAATATTTCATTAAAATATAAACAATGCTTTGAATCAGCTTTATTGCCATCAAGCACTTTATTAAAGCTGTACAACAGAGAAAACAAGCCGTTGCAAGTTTTGGTTTATTGAATCCAACTTATGCTGCGAGAAAACGTTTGAGTACAGCTGGGGATCACTAGAGGCGCCCAGCATACTGTAAAATTCTCTCAATTTTTATTACTACGGACATATTTAGCACGATTTAGACCAGCCACATAGAGAAAAGAAAGGACAATCTACAATAACACATAGGGGTGTAAGTCACACCCATCATGGCGATTCGATTCTGTATCGATTTCCTGACCCAACGATTCGATTATTTTCGATACTCAAGAATACACCACGATTCGATTCTATTCGATTAATTGGTTCATTTCTTTTTTTTAACCTTACAGGCTAGACAATGTTTCAAATTTGAAATAAATCAATGAAAGCTGTAATATCGCTATGCATTGTTTTTTTGAGAAACAACAGCAAATGACAGAAGTAGAGAAGTTGTACTCCTATTCCTATTAAAACCTCATTCACTAAATAAAATAATACCCCTGCGTTATAGATTCTGAAAGGCTTTGAATCAGAAAATACTGCACAAAATCAATGCAATGAGTGCAATGCAATACCTCTGCTCCAGATGTCCCCGCCCCCTCCGCAGACGCTTCGCTGCACCTCTCCCAAATTGTAGCTGACGGCAGACAGGAGGCCGGCTTGTTTTGTTTTTATGACCGAAATTGCTGAAAACAACTCGTGAAGTTTGACCACCTAGAAGAGCGAGGTGCGCAAGAATGCTGGGACCCTTTTCCACCTGTATCTCCGCTCTTTTTGGCCCTCATGTCCCTCTGTCCTCGGACTAAACTCGCCCCCACTTGCTCGCCGCCTCGGCCGTATCTAGACCCACAGTGTGTAGCACATACCACGCTTCAATATTGAGCATAAATGAAAAATGTCTGTGTCAAGCTCACTGCAACAAACTGCTGTAAGAGTATAACCAGGAAGCGAGGTAGGAGGGCAAAATAGCTTTAGCGCCACCGCAGCACGGGAGGGAGAATTACGTCCAGGAGCAAATTAATAAAAATAGACCGGAGGAAAAAAAAAAACATTTGCGGACGTGTCGATGCATCGGATCGTCGGCTGTTGGATCGATGCATCGATACAAAACGATTATTATTTACACCCCTAATAACACACCATAAAACTGCTCTAGACGCACTCCTTTCTATTTGACCTTTAAGCAATTTTAGAGCAAAGCTCTGATTTATCCAATTTATTCTAAATAAAGAAATTAATCACTGATCCACAGATACAGCTTTTCCAAGCTCTTCTACTTACTGTTTCCCCAAGGATAGAGTTTTGGTCTTTGTCTTTAGGATGAGTAGCATCTCGTTAAAGCTGATGAAAATATGTATTGGGAAAGCTGCTGTCAAACTTTAAACACATTCCAACTGGAAAACGCCTGGCTGATGAGGGGCCTAATGTTTATCGCTGCAGTATTAACCTACCAGGTCAGACAAAGGCAGACTATGGAAAACAATCCATCATCATGTGGCCTTTTCAGACCCTGACGGAGGACACCCAAAGAAAAGCTTAGGAATGTTTTTCAAGAATCAAGAAAGGAAAAGGTCGGAAACTGCTTCAAAAAGTTTTCATAACCCTTACCTGAGACATGTCAAAAAGTTGTGAAGACGTGGATCAGACTATAACAATTTTTTTTAACAGAGAAGGTTATCAAAAAACAAGACTTTTTAATATTACCTACTTTGTGCCTTTTCCCCTGAGACATGTGCAAAACCAATATGGTTGCAAAAGCTGTATTTTAAACCACATTCACAAAAAAAATGCCAAAAACTTTATATCTCTAAAGATATAAACGGTAACGTTTTGTCTCGGTGAGTTCTCGGTTACCCAAACAGCCAAATAGCAGATGCCATTTTGTCTGCCAAGAACTGAGCGTCTAACCCTGGCACAGCTACGCTACGCTTGCCCCGACCACAACTTTTGGCAGGAACCTTGTGATCTATGCCAACATTTACCACCACAATTCATTCAGATGTAGAACTTGGAGAGCTAGTTTCTCTGTGAGAATTACACATGTTTCAATCGGTGACCTTAAACGGTGAGGTGAGCCGCTATTGACATTTATCTCATCAAGCCCCTTAGGGGATTCAAGCTGATCTAATCACATCAGCCACAAGACCAAAGCTTCTACTACACTTCTGCTGGAGCTACACAATTACTTCTCATAAGGAACCCATTAGCTCCTGTTTAGCACATACACATTAAGGAGCGAGGAGGAGATTGGGATTTATGGGAAAAGAGGAATTGTGAAAAAAAACCAAAAAAAACATGTAACATACCACACAGCAGAGTCTTTTCTCGCTCTTGTTTCCGAGTGGCTCTTCCTCGCAGCGATTCATTTTGGCTAGCTCTTGAAAGCTTCAATATTCTGCTACTGAAAGCACCTGGTGTCTGTTACATCTTTCTCTCAAGGCAAAGAAAAAATAAAAATAAAAACACTGCACAGGGAGGGATGTGTTAT